>NC_046666.1:33362636-33383129 GCF_010883055.1 Belonocnema kinseyi | reverse complement strand
TCGCAGACGTTGCTGCGAAAAGTGCGATAGCTCCGGGTGTTTCTCGCACCACAGAGCATGTAGCCGTGCCATGTAACCCCGTTCACGGGCCACACTCGCATCCCAGCACTCTAGCAAGTCTTGATTCAGTTGCTCCGTCCATCCAAAGGTCGCGAGATCCCGCCGATGCATCGTATTGAATCCATTTTCATTGGCTCCCCCAGCTCTAGATTGGTCGGCATTGTTGGCCGACCCATTGTCGGGAGCCCTGCGCGTTCTGTTGTTTTGAACCGCACTTACTACAACTATGTTTGGTGTTGTCATTGTTGTTCCCACGAGAAGCTGAGGAAAGGGGTTCGTCCATCCTTGTAGAGCCCCGCATGCAAGGATAAGGCTGCGTACTCTGAGAGGTCGCCCGGGATCCCAGAGTCACCGTTCTAGACACCTCACCCACGTGCTATTCAGCTTTCGGCACGGTTTTCACACCTCCGCTTGGGGGTTAGTTCCTTCGGGACCACCCCTGGACAATTGTCCGCGACTGCCTATTTATTTTTGTAACCATATTCAGCAGAAACCCTTGGTACAGGGACCTTCTATCCGCAACCCGAGGACGCGTTCGGTGGCTTTGTCATAGGCCCTTCGGTTTGATTCTAGAGGAATCAAAACCGAACCGAAAATTACATATATAATATTACATATATATTAACAAAAAAATTGAATTTTCAACGAAGAAGGATAGTTTTAGTCAAAAAAATTTTTAAAAATAAACCGAATTGTTGAATTTTCTTACTAAAACGATGAATTTTTAAGCAAAAAAAACACAAATTTTATACAAAAAAAATTTGAATATTAAACAAAATACATTTATTTTCAACTAAATAGTTAATTTACACCAAAAAAACAAATTTAAAAAAAGAGTTGAATATTCAACTCAAAATAATATATTTCAGTAGAAAAAAAATGCCATCAAATTGTTGAATTTTTATGTCAAAAAGACCAATTTTCTTCAAAACAGTTGAATTTGTCACCTCTAAAAGATGAATTTTCAAGTAAAAAGATTCATTTTCTACCAACCAAAAACGACGAGTTTTCAACAAAATGCATTAATGTTTAAACATTTTTGGTTCAGAATTCATCTCTTTTGTTTAAAAATGTCAGTATTTGGTTAAAAATTAATTTTTTTAACTTATTAAACTTTAACTTATTTAACAACTTAAATTCCGTGACAAGTATAAAATACCGAAATTAAATAGAATTGACTCAATTTCAAAAGCTTTTTCGCTAGAATTTTCGTCTCAAAAATCTCGAGTGAACATACCTTCAACGATTTGAGTTCACTATTCTTCAGTCGATGTCCCTCATCACATATCAGGAGGTCGAAACCAATTTCGTTAATTTCCTCGACATTCCTGACAAACATCTCGTAGCTGATAATCATCACAGAAGCTCGCGGAGACTTTAAAAAATCCTTAGGCTTCTTCTTCCCTTCAACAACGAAAGGGGAAATTCTGTGCAGACCCAGCCAGCGCACAAATTCGTTGTTCCAGTTGCCGCACAAACTACTGGGAGCCACAACCAGGGCTCGTTTTATCACTGCCTTTCCATAAGGGCCTTGTTTCAGCAACGTCCAGACGAGAGCGACACACTGCAGAGTTTTTCCGAGACCCATTTCGTCAGCCAAAATGGCCCCGAAACAATTCGGATCGTTCATCCCCATTATGCATTTGTAGAGGAAGACCAAGCCGTGTCGCTGATGAGGCCGGACAACGGAAGCTAAACAAGCGTCCAGGGACACGTCGTGAATTTCGAGATTCTCTTCTGACCATTGTATTTCCACATTTGGACGCGGCATTATCAGAGGCTCGAAACTCAGGAGAAGGGACTTGCCTTTTCGGGGGAAAAAATTTATATTTATTAAGCTAACAAAACAAAAAAATAGAATTGTGAATAAGAACAAAAATTAAGGATACATTAAATTTCAAAGAAATGGTTGAATTTGCTAACTAAAAGAACGAATTTTCTAGCAAGCAAAATTTCGCAGCCAAATAAAGAAAAAAATTACATGAAATTTTTAAATTTTAAAGTCAAGAAGACGAATTTTATACGAAAAAGTTGAATTTTCAATCAAAATGTTTAATTACACTAAAAATAGGAATTTTCAACAAAACAGTCGAATTTGGAATCCAAAAAGAAGAATTTTCTACCAAATAGTTGAATTCTCAAACTAATAAGATTAATTTTCTAACAAAAAAGACCAATTTTCAACATAATATATCAATTTTCAACATAATATATCAATTTTCAACCAGAAAATTAGATTGATTTCAAATCGTAGATTTCAATTATTTATGTCTTACGGTCCAATCGTAAGTCAAAAAAAAAATTACGAATCAGAAAAACATTTTCTCCGAAACTCAGATATTTATTAAATAGAAAAACTCATTTTAATCCTAACGTTTCAGTACACATGCGTACCCTTTTCAAAGATTCTTAACCTGAGTTGATGCTCACTATATTTTTTAAAAATTTAGTCTAATTGATTGAAGTCTCAGTAATTTTGAGACTTCTAAATGACTATTTTTTTTTAAATTGATTTGAATGTTTTGGACTGTAATTTGATCTGTTGGACTATTTTGAACCATCATCAACTCAGGTTAAGAACCTTTAAAAAAGGTACGCATGTGTACTGAAACGTAAGGAGGATTAAAAGGAGTTTTTCTATTTAATAAATATCTGAGATTCGAAGAAAATGTTTTTTTGACTCGTAATTTTATTTTTGATTCACGATTGGACCGTAGGACATAAATAATTGAAATCTACGATTTGAAATCAATAAATATCAACGGTCGAAAAAAAGATGGATTTGTTTCATCACATCACTTTACTGAAAATTGGATTACGCAAAAAATACGAATTTTCAATAAGAGAGTTGAATTTTCAACAAAGAACAATTTTCCAGTCAAAAAAGAAAAAAATGCCATCGAATTGATGAATTTGGAAGTCAAAATGACTAATTTTATACAAAAAAGTTGAATTTTCAACCAAATAGTTGAATTTTCTAACTAAAGAGACGATTTTTCAACCAAAAAAGATTTTTCAGCTAAAAAGGAAAAAATATTAATTTTCAACCAAGAAAGATTTTTCAGTAAAAAAGTAAAAATTGATATCGAATTACTGAATTTTAAAACCGAAGAAGACAAATTTTCTAAAAAACAGTTAAATTTTCAACTGAAAAGATTAATTTTCTACCAAAAAAGACATATTTTCTACATAGACGAATGTTTCAGTAAAAAAAAATTCCATAAAATGTTTAAATTTTGAAGTCAAAAAAATGACTTTCATAAAATATAGTTGAATTTTTAATCAGAAAGCTGAACTACGTCAAAAAATACGAATTTTCAACCAAGAAAGATTTCTCATTAAAAAAAAGAACAAAATTCCATCAAATTGTTGAATTTTTAATCCAAAAAGACGAATTTTTTAAAAATAAGATTAATTTTCTATACAAAAAGACACATTTTCAAGACAATATATTAATTTTCAACCAAAAAGTTAAATTACACAAAAAAAGAACGAATTTTCTATAAAAAAGTTAAATTTTTTACCACGAAAGATTTTAAAGTCAAAAAAGAAAAAAATTCTATCAAATTGTTGGATTAATAAGTCAAAACAACCAATTTTATACAGAACAATTGGATTTTTCACCAAATAGTTAAATTTTCAACCTATAATGATGAATTTTCTGCCAAAAAGACCAATTTTCAAAAAAACGTATTAACTTCCAAACAGAAACGTAACTTAAAAAAAAGATATTACAATAAAAAAAGTTGAATTTTCAACCAGGAAGGATATTTTTAGTCAAAAAACTGTCCATCAAATTTTTGAATTATACCAAAAAGACGAAAACAAAAAAATAGAATTGTGAATAAGAAAAATAACGAAGGATACATTAAATTTCAACGAAATGGTTGAATTTGCTAACAAAAAGGACGAATTTTCGAGCAAGTAAAATTTTGCAATCAAGTCGAAGTCAAAGTCGAATTTTGAATCCAAAAAGAAGAATTTTCTACTTAACAATTGAATTTTTTACCAAATAGTCGAATTCTCAAACTAATGAGATTAATTTTCTAACAAAAAATACCAATTTTCAACATAATATATCAATTTTCAACTGGAAAACTGGATTACAAAAAAATACGAATTTTCAATAAGAGAGTTGAATTTTCAATAAAGAAAAATTTTCCAGTCAAGAAAGAAAAAAATTCCATCGAATTGTTGAATTTGGATGTTAAAATGACGAATTTTATGTAAAAAAGGTTAAATTTCAACCAGAAAGTTCAATTATACCGAAAAATTCGAATTTTCGACAAATAAAGATTTTTCAGACAAAAATGCAACCAAATTGTAGATATTTGAAGCCAAAAAGACAAGTTTTTTAACAAACAAAAATATTTTCAGCCAAAAAAGAAAAAATTCAACCATATGTTGAATTATAAATCCAAAAAAATTAGTTTTCTACAAAAAATAGCAAAAAAAAGACGAACTTTCTACAAAACAGTTGAATTTTCAACCAAAAATAATTTTTCAGTGAAAAAAAAAATTTCATCAAATTGTTCAATTTTTAAGCCAAAAGACGAATTTTTTACAAAACAGTTGAATATTCAACTGAAAGGATTAATTTTCCACCAAAAAAGATCAATTTTTCTGAAATTATATTAATTTTCAACAAAAAAGTTGAATTAAACAAAAAAATACGAGTTTTCAACCAAATAGTTGAATTTTCTAACTAAAGAAACGAATTTTATACAAAGAAAGATTTTTTAGAAAAAATCACCCGCATTGTTGATTCTTCAATAAAAAAAAAGAATTTTCTAAGTTACAGTTGAATTTTCAACAGAAGAGATTAATTTTGTACCAAAAAAAAATAAAAATTTTCAACAAAATGTATTAAATTTAAACAAAAAAGGTTAATGACAAAAAAAAGATATTTTAACAAAAGAGCTGAATTTTCAAACAAGAGTGAATTTTCAGTAAAAACAGAGAAAAATTCAATCAAAGTGTTGAGTTTTGAAGTTAAAAAGACGATTTTTCCATTCAATTGTTGAATTTGGAAGTCAAAATGACGAATTTTATACAAAAAGTTGAACTTTCAAGCAGAAAGTTCAATTATACCGAAAAATACGAATTTTCAACAAATAAAGATTTTTCAGACAAAAATGCAACCAAATTGTAGAATTATGCTGCATAGTCTCGTCCTCTAGATTAGTTGTAGTAACGCTAGTTGCTCGATCCAACTCACAGAATTTCAAAGCCGCGCGCGCAAAATCAATTCTCCACACATTCATTGGGGGCGCCCCTTTCTACCACTTACTCATTACGCTTTTCTGTGCGATCCAGCTCGCAAGTGCGTGGACGGTTTTCGTTATAAATTTCGGTCGGAATAAAGTGTTTCAAAATGAATGCTGATAGTAGCGAAAACCGTGACCCTGGTAAATTGTATAAATTTTGCGAGTGTGATATTGCTGCAGTGCTAGCGGAGCTAAAACATCTGAAAATGAAGATTAATGAGACGGAGCGTCGATCGAAGCATCGTCGAAGGGATTATGAATATTGCAACTCTTGTTCAAGGCGGGATCGGTACAACGGAGAGCGTTATACAAATAGAGGCACGCCACGTTCACGATCACACGTTCACGGCCGAGTTATGATCGGTGGAAATCATCTAGGAACGGAGATTTTTTAGAGCGTGGTAAAAATGGCAGAGAGCGTGACTCGCCAGAATTTTCTGGAAGAGGTACCCCACGCCACGACTATATACATAGCTCAAGATCTCATCCCCGCGAAGTAGACGAATGGAATGACGGAGAACGCTACCCACATTCTCGGAGAGGTGCATCACGTCATTATCGTCACGATTATCGCGATTATCCTTCGAATTCTCGTAAAAGTCCTGCAAGAGGCGTCCATCCTCAAGATGGCGACGATAACGACTCGCGTGACAAACGTCACAGTCGTTCCAGATCCAGATCCATTTCTGTAGTTTCACGTAGGAATCTGTATAAATCTTCTTCAGAAGAATCTGTGAACTCTAATTCGCAATCCGAGTCCGTCGAAAGAGTAAAGTCAGATGAGGACAAAACCCGTTCGATGGATACTAAGATTGAACCGAGACCAGAAACTTTTGACCCACTTGGTAAAGAGTTAACCAAAAAATTTGGACCAAAAATCCATACGACGATTGTGGAGAAATTGTCGAACATTTTAAAATCTGGCATTCCTAAAGAGGATAAAAAAGACCTTGAAGAGAAATATCTAAAGGCAGCTAACTTCACAATGCTCAAGGCCCCTAATCTCAACCGAGAGATTAAAGAGTTGGCAGAAGGCATTTTCCTTAAAAAGGATAGTTTCCATGTGGCTTCGCAGAATCTACTGAGTGCTGGTATGAATGCGATTGCCTTATGCCTTGATGAATTATTGACTCGAAAGGAGGTAGACACTGACTCCTTAATAAGTCGTCTAGGAGATTCGGGGAGAATATTAGCAGAACTACCACGCTATGTCAATCACAAAGCGAATTACTATAATTGGTAGTATCGATTCACTTGACCCTCTTGTGAAAAGTGTGGGTATTGATTGTGCAGTGGATGATCAGTTGTTCGGAGAAGACTTCTTGGAACGCTTTAAAAAGGCTAAGGCGCTGGAAAAGACGAGTAAAAAATTCGTAGAAACAAACGAATCGGTTAATAGGGGACGACAGTCTGACGTTAAAAAGGATGCATTAAATGCTGATAATTTTAGAAGCCAGACCGGTAATTTACACTGGAAAACCCCCCTCAGGCGAGCTGGCTTGAAGTGATTCAGGCCAAATCAACAGGGAGGGCGGAAGTACCCATCTCAACAACAACCCAAAAATTACCAGCCCCGTCGTTAAATAACGTAAGTAGGCCAGAAGGTCGTTTAAGAGATCACCAGAAGCAAATACCAAAAGAACCTCCAATGCCTTTAGATGAGAAGCTAAATTATAAAAAATCTGTAAACGATTTAATTGAAAAGGGAGCCATATCAGAATGTACTTCTCTCAATGGACAGTTTATTTCCTTCTATTTTTTGGTACACAAACCTGATAGTAAAAAATGTTTATTTTGAACTTAAAAAATTTTAATAAATTTATTGTAGCTTCTCATTTTAAATTGGAAGACAGGAAACCTCTTAGCAGTTTGTTATGTAAAAATGCCTATCTAGTCACTATTGATCTTAAAGATGCTTATTTCTTGATCACAATAGCTAAATAATTTAGAAAGTATCTGAGATTTATTTTTGATGGAAGTTTCTATGAATTCAATTGTGTTCCCTTCGGACTGTGCACTGCACCATTCATTTCTACAAAACTAATGAAACCTGTTGTCCAAGACCTCAGATCTAAATCCCTTTTATCAGTAGTTTATCTAGATGATTTTTGTCTAATGAGGAAAACGAAAGACGAGTATTTGAAGAACATCATTAATATAACGCGAGAAAGGTTAGAAATGTTGGGTTTCTTGCTAAATGTTAATAAATGTAACCTTGAACCACTTAGAAAAGTGAAATATTTAGGTTTTATATGGAACACAAGAAAAATGACTATTGAATTAACTGAGGAAAAAAGAAAAATGATTTTAGATTGGGCAACAGAAATCAGTCAAAAATCCTCTTGTAAAATCAGGGAATTAGGTCAATTTATTGGGACTTTGGTAGCAGCCTATCCAGCCGTTCAATATGGTAGCTTGTATACAAAAAACCTGGAACGAGAAAAATATCTAGGTTTACAATCCGCGAATGAAAACTTTGAAAAGAAGATGGTACTGCCTCCTTGTATCTTGGTTGACATAAAATGGCGGATAAAAAATGTTATGACTATTAATAACCCTATCAGAACGTTACGTTACAAGCTCGAGATTTTTACTGATTCGTCTTTAACAGGTTGAGGAGCAGTCTGCAATAGTGTGACAGCACATGTTTGGTGGAATTTATACCAGCAAAAACTGCATATTAATTCGTTAGAATTGCTAACTGCTTTATATGGGCTCAAATGTTTTGCAAAAGATTTGAGTTAATGCGAAGTGCTATTGAGAATAGACAGCACAACTGCCATTGCTTATATTAATAGAATGGGTAGCATTCAAGTACCCTAAGCTTACAAAATTATGCAAGGAGATTTGGCAGTGGAGTGAAGAGCGACACTTATGGATTTTTACTTCCTGCATCAAATCATGTGATAACTCCATTGCAGACAAAGAGTTCCGAATACTGCCAAGTGAAACGGAATGGGAAATATCCTCCGAGAGATTCAGAGAAATTCAAAAAGCTTTCGGTTTTTTCCAAATTCATTTGTTTGCTTCAAATATTAATGCAAAATGTGTACGGTTTGTATCCTGGAAGCAAGACCCAGAAGTGTTTGCTATATATGCATTTACTTTGAACTGGGCGCAAAATAATAGCAGACAAGGTTCATAGGTTTCTAGTGATTCCTGGCCTACTCAGCCTTAGTTCCCACTGTTCAAATCACTTTTAGTGGATGATTTGATTTATTTAGGTCCTGATAATGAATTGCTGTTATGCCCTTTTAGGAAAAATCACCCGTTGGCAAAGAATCTTATCCTGGCTGTAGGGAAATTATCAGGAGGTCGTTTATAGGACGTGGCGTTCCAGATTCCTCTATTCCAATGGTTTTGACTTCGCTATCTGATGGCACATTACAACAGTACGATAAGCCTATTAGACTTTAGTGGAAATTTTGTAGATAAAACGAACTCTCTATGTTTAGCGCATCTGTCTCAAAAGTTTTGAGGTTTTTTATTAAATTATTCGAGGGAATAAAAACATACAGCACATTAAATAGTTATAGGTCGG
This sequence comes from Belonocnema kinseyi, assembly GCF_010883055.1. NCBI lineage: Eukaryota > Metazoa > Arthropoda > Insecta > Hymenoptera > Cynipidae > Belonocnema > Belonocnema kinseyi. The sequence goes on along the minus strand of NC_046666.1, from coordinate 33,374,261 downwards.
CATTGTCACTAATTTTAATAGAAGATTTAGGCAACGATGCGCGATTAAAAAGATTCTTTAAGGGGCTATCAGTTTTAAAGCCCCAAAACGCGAAATATAACGATATTTGTGACCCGCAGCCAGTTTTAAGTTTTGTCTCGAAACTCTGGCCAAATGCGGAGCTTAGTTTGGAAAATGTAACTAAGAAACTTGCTATCCTTATCCCATTAGCCACGGCACAGCGTGTTCAGTCACTTTCAATGATTAAGATAGGAAACATTCAAATAAAAGACGATCCGGTTAGAATTATTATTACAGATAGAATTAAAACATCGGGTATTGGTCGAGCACAGCCAATCCTAGAATTTTCCGTCTTTAAGGATCAACCTAGTCTGTATGTTGCAAGTGTACTCAAGGAGTACCTTCATCAAACAAAAAACATACGCCCGTTAAATACCGATACTTTATTATTAACGTTTAAAAAACCACACCGTACAGCTACTTCGCAAACAATTAGTCGTTGGCTAAAAACGATTCTGAATAAAAGTGGAATTGACACGAAAATTTTCACCGGACACAGCACTAGACATGCCTCTGCCTCAGCATCAGCTCGAAAGGGAGTTAATGTAGAAATTATTCGCAAAGCAGCAGGTTGGAATGCTAATTAAAATGTATTCGCTAAATTCTATAATCGCCCACTACGGGAAACGACATGTGATTTTGCGTCGAGCGTTCTCAATCCCTAATGTACAAACTTATAAATAAAGTGGAGATTCAAATCGCAAGTCTGATGCTTTAAACAAGTACAATTGATCTAGAAGACGAGACTATGCAGCATAATTGTACGATTAAACGAACTTACCTGAAGTGAAGTTCAATCGAAATTATGCAAATAAATCTCGTCCGAATAGATCAAACCCTCCCTTTTCTTTTTCCTTATCCCTTGTATTTTGCGATTTGAATATCAGAAAAGCGTAATGAGTACGTGGCAAAAAGGGGCGCCCCCCAATGGATGTGTGAAGAATTGATTTTGCGCGCGCGGCTTTAAAATTCTATGAATTGGTTCGAGCAACTAGCGTTACGAATTTTCAACAGAATAAATTTATTTTTAACCAAACAGTTTAATTACACCAAAAAAAAGCGACTTTTTAGAAAAGAGTGGAATTTTCAACCAAGAAAAATATATGGCAATGAAAAAACAAAAAAACTTCCATCAAATTGTTGAATTTTGAAGTCAAAAAGACGAATTTTCAATCAAGAAAGATTTTTCGGTGAAAAAAGAAAAAATTTCCATCAAATTTTTGAATTTGGAAACCAAAAAGGAGAATTTTACACAAAAAGTTGAATTTTTAACCAGAAAGATAAATAAAACCAAAAAATACGAATTTTCAACAAAAGAGTTGAATTTTGAAGCTAAAAAGAAGAATTGTCTACAGAACAAGTAAATTTCCCACTAAATAGTTGAATTTTCAGCCTAACCAGATTAATTTTCTACCAAATAAAGATAAATTTTTCAAACAATTAATTAATTTTCAACAAAAAGTTTGAATTACACCAAAACATACAATTTTTTAACAAAGAAAGGTTTTTCTAATCAAAAAAGAAAAAAATTTGTTAAATTTTGAAGCCAAACAGACGAATTTTCTACAAAACAGTTGAATTTTTAACGTAATAGTTGGATTTTCTACCCAAAAACAACAAAAAAATATAAATTTTCTACCAAAAAGACCAATTTTCAACAAACTATATTAATTTTCAAACAAAAAGTTGAATTACACCAAAAAAATACGAATTTTCAATAAAAGAGTTGAATTTTTAACCAACAAAGATTTTAAATTCAAACAAGAACAAAATTCTATCAAATTGTTGAATCTTTAAGTCAAAAAGACGAATTTTCTTTAAAACAGTTGAATTTTCAACCAAATAGTTGAATTTGCTAACTAAAACGACGAATTTACTACCAAGAGAAATTTTAAAGTCAAAATAAAAAAAATGTCATCAAATTGTTAAATTTTGAAGCCAAAAAGACGAAGTTTATATAAAAAATTTGAATTTTCATCCAGAAAGTTAAATCACACCAAATTATATGAATTTAAAAAAAAATTTGCCAGAAAGAAAATTCAACCGAATTGTTGATTCTTGAATCCAAAAAGACCGGACTTCTAAAATATAGTTCAATTTTTAACGAAATCGTTGGATTTTCAACCCAAATATATGAATTTTCAACTAAAAAAAAATTAATTTTCTGCAAAAACAAAACAATTTTTAATAAAAAGTATTATTTTTTAATCACAAAGATAAATTTATAAAAAAAAAGATATTTCAATAAAAAGGCTGAATTTTCAACCAAGAAGGATATATTTAGTCAAAAAAGAAAAAGAAAAATCCATCAAATTGTTGAATTTTTAAGCCAGAAAGACGAATTTTTAACTAACAAAAATACATTGTTGAATATAAATTTAAAAAATGAATTTTCTACAAAAAAAGACCAACAAAAGACGAATTTTCAACATAATATATTAATTTTCAACCAAAAAGTTGAATTACACAAAAAAACGAATTTTCCATAAAATAGTTGTATTTTAACCAAGAAAGATTTTAAAGTAAACAAAGAAAAAAATCCTATCAAATTGTTGAATTATTGAGTCAAAAAGACGAATTTTCTACAGAACAATTGGATTTTCCACCAATTAGTTAAATTTTACACCTATAATGATCAATTTTCTACCAAAAAATACCCATTTTTAACCAAATATATTAATTTTCAACTAAAAAGTTTAATTACACTAAAAAATACAAATTGTTAACCCAGAGAGATTTGTGGAAAAAGAAAAAAAAATACATCAAATTGTTGAATTACACCAAAAAGACGAATTTTTAACAAACAAAAATTTGCAGACATAAAAGAAAAAAATTTTAACCGAATTATTGAATTTTAAAACATGAGTTCTCTACAAAACAGTAGATTACACAAAAAGGACGAATTTTCTATAAAAGAGCTGAATTTTCAACCAAGAAAGAATTTTCAGTAAAAAAACTAAAAAATTCTATCAAATTTTTTAATTTTAATTAAATTAAATTGAATTAAATTAAAAAATACAAATTTTTAACAAAGAAAGATTTTTCAGACAAAAAAGAAAAAAAAATCAACCGAATTGTTGAATTCTGAATCCAAAAAGACGAATTTTCTACAAAACAGTTGTATTTTCAAACAAAAAATCAACTTTCTACAAAAAGTTAAATTTTAAATTAAGAAGATTAATTATCCGCCAAAAAATACCATTTATCAACAAAATATATTAATTTTCAACCAAAAAGGTAAACTAAAAAAAAAGATATTTCAACAAAAGTGTTGAATTTTCAACCAAGAAAGATATTTTTAATCAAAAAAGAGAAAAATTCCATCAAATTGTTGAATTTTTAAGCCAAAAGGACGAACTTTTAACAAACAAAAATATTTTCAGTAAAAAAAGAAACAAATTCAACCACATTGTTGAATTATGAAAACAAAAAAAATTTTAACAAACGAAACGAATTTTCATCCAAGAAGACGAATTCTCTACAAAATAGTTTAAAATTTCAAGCATATAGTTGAATTTTCTACCAGAATATTGGAATTTTTGGCCCAAAAACAAGAACTCTATCTCAAAAAAAAAAAAAAAAAAAATGAAATTCGAACGAAAATGATACATTTTCTACCAAATATACGAATTTTCTACAAAATGGTTGAATTTTCAATCCAATAGTTTAAATTTCTACCAAAATACTTTAATTTTCAACCAAGAAGATAAATTTTCTACCGAAAAAGAATTTTATACAAATTTCATGAATTTTCAACCAAAAAATGAAATCTAAACGAAAACTAATAATTTTATACCAAAAAGACGAATTTTTTAACAAAATATATTAATTAAAAAAAAAAGAAAGAAATTCGAACGAAAATTATTAATTTTCTACCAAAAAAGACGAATTTGCAATAAACAAGTTGAATTTTCAACCAAAAAAGGTTGCTTAATGAATTGGATTCTTAATTGAATAAACAAACTTAATTAATTTTTAACAACAAAGTTGCATTTTCATACCAAATTCCAATTTTTTCAAAGAAAATTTTTAACGATGTAAGATGAATTTTTTACTATAAAAAAATAATTTTCCACCAAAAGACGAATTTTCAACCGGTCGTATAAAACCAACAAGGAGCAACAAATTTTTAACAAAATAGGTGAATCCTTAACCAAAAAGATGAATTTTCAACAAACACAATTAATTTTCTTATTAATAGGACCAATTTTCAACAAAATGTATTATTTTTTAACTAAATAGTACTATTTTTCCACAAAAAAGAATAATTTTAAACAAATACATAAATTTTTAACCAAATATCTGAGTTTTTTATGGAATATTTAACCTAATAATTGAATTTTCAATCGAAAAGGTGAATTAGTCACCAAAAAGATTAATTTTCTACAAAAGAAGATGCCTTTCCACAAAATATTTGAATTTTCAAACAAATAGTTGAATTTTCAACTGAATAAAATCATTTTTTAAGTAAACATGGAATAATAAAATTTTCAGTTAAAAAAATTAATTTAAACCAAAAAAAATCCAACAATATAAATAAATTTTCAAGCAAAAAATGGATTTTATAACAAAATTGTTGAATTTTTTACAAAGTTGATTCATTTCTTCATAAATAGTTGAATTTTCAACAAAGAAGTTTAATCTTCTACCTAAAAATTACGAATTTTCAATAAAATACATGGATTTTGAATTTAATAAGATTAATTTTGAACCGAAAATGTAATAGTTTTCAGAAAAAAAATTAATTTTCAACAAAAAAAGTGAATTTTCAAGAAAATGGTTAACATTTCAATCAAAAAAGCTCAATTTTCAACTAAAAAGTATCATTTTTTAAATAAAAATTGAATAGTTAAATTTAAATTTAAAAAATTGATTTTAAAACAAAGAAAAAAAGTTTTCAACGATACAATTAAATTTTCAACAACAAAATTGTTGAATTCTCTACAAAGTCGATTAATTTCCCCCAAAATAGTTGAATTTTCAATCAGAATCATGAATTTTCAACAAGACGCTAATTTTTTTACCTAAAACTATGAATTTTCAATGAAATACATGAATTTTTAATTAAAAAAGATTAAAATACCAACCAAAAGTATAATAGTTCAATTTTCAAAAAAAAAAAAAAAAATTTTAACTTAAAATCGAATAGTTACATTTTCAGTTAAAAAATTAATTTTAAACAAAAAAATTTAACACATATAATTATATTTTTAAGCAAAAAATGGTTTTTATAACAAAAAATTGAGCTTTCTATAAAGCAGATTCATTTTTTCATGAATAGCTGCATTTTCAACAAAGAAGTTTAATTTTCTACCGAAAAATACGAATTTTTAATCAAATACATGAATTTTCAACTAAAATATTTCTAAAAAAAAATTTTATCTAAGGAAATTAATTTTCAACAAATAAAGCGGATATTTAAGAAAATCATTAATATTCCAATTAAAAAAGATCAATTTTTAACTGAAAAACACCAATTTTCAGTTAAAAAATTGGTGTAAGAAAAACTAATTTTCAATAATACAATTAAATTTTCAAAAACAAAATTGTCGAATTCCCTACTAGGTAGATTCATTTTTCCCGAAATAGTTAAATTTTTAACAAAGGCGCTTTTATTTAATTACATAAAAATACGAATTTTCAATTAAATACATAAATTACGAGTTAAAAATTATGGATTTTGAAAACTGTGTAATAATTCATTTTTAAACTAAGAAAATTAATTTTTAACAAAAAAAAAAATATAATTTTCATCTAAAAATGGAATCTTTCAATTTTCAGTTAAAAAAATTAATTTTAAACCCAATAAAAAAAAAAATTGCCAAGAATATAGTTAAATTATCAAGCGAAAAATACAAATTATCAATAAAATACATCAATTTTCATGTAAAAAAAAAATAAATTTTGAATCGAAAGTGGCATAGATCAATTTTCAGTTAGGAAAATTAATTTTCAACCTACAAAGCGAATTTTCAAGAAAATGGTTAACATTTCAAGTAAAAAATATCAATTTCCAACTCAAAAATATCAATTTTCATGTAAAAATTGAGTAGCTACATTTTCAGTTAAAAAATTGTTTTAAAATAAAACTAATTTACAATATAGTTAAATTTTCAAAAACAAAATTGTTAAACTCCTTACAAAGTAGATTAATTTTCCCCAAAATAGTAGAATTTTCAACAAAGAAGATTATTTTTCTACTTAAAAATACGAAATTTTCAATGAAATATATGAATTTTGAATAAAAAAAGATTCATTTTGAACCAAAAGTGTAACAGTTCAATTTTCAACAAAAAAAAAAACAGGTAAGTTTTTAACTAAAAATTGAATAATTAAATTTTCAGTTTAAAACATTAATTTTAAACCAAAAAAAAACCAACAATATATTTAATATTTTAAGCAAAAAATGGATTTTATAACAAATGACAATGAATTTTCAACTAAAAGAAATTAATTTTGAACCAAAAGTCTAATAGTTTTCAGTTAATAAAATTAATTTTCGACAAAATAAGGGATTTTCAAGAAAATCATTAACATTTCAATGAAAAAATATCAATTTTCACGTAAAGAATGAGTAGCTAAATTTTCAGTTAAAAAATTGATTTTAAACAAACAAATAAGAACTAATTTTCAACAATATAGTTAAATTGTCAACAACAAATTTGTTGAATCCGTTACAAAGTAGATTAATTATCCCCAAAATAGTTGAATTTTCAATCAGAATCATGAATTTTCAACAAAAACGATTTTTTACCTAAAAATACAAATTTTCAATGAAATACATGAATTTTGAATACAAAAATATTAATTTTGAACCAAAAGTGTTAATTTTATTTTAAAATAGCTTTCAGTTAAAAAAATTAATTTTCAACTAAAGAACATCAATTTTCAACTAAAAATTGAATAGTTAAATTTTCATTGAAAAATTTGATATTTAACCAACGAAAAAAACTAATTTTCAACAATATAGTTAAACTTTCAACGACAAAATTGTTAAATTCCTTACAAAGTAGTTGAATTTTCAATCAGAATCATGAATTTTCAACAAAAACGCTTTTTCTATCTAAAAATGCGAATTTTCAACTAAAAAAGATCAATTTTCAACCAAAAGTGTAATATTTTTTTGTTAACAAAAAATTAATTTTCAACAAAAAAAAAAGTGAATTTTCAAGAAAATGGTTAACATTTCAATTAAAAAAAAATATTTTTAACTAAATATTTAATGGTTAATATTCCAGTTAAAAAATTGATTTTAAACCAAAATATTAATAATATTCAACAATACAATTAAATTTTCAAAAAGAAAATTTTCGAATTCCCTACAAAGTAGATTAATTTCCCCCAAAATAGTTGAATTTTCAATCAGAATCAGAAATTTTCTACAAAAACGCTTCTTTTTTTAAGTAAAAATACGAATTTTCAATGAAATACATGAATTTCGAAAAAAAAAATATAAATTTTGAATCAAAAGTGTAACAGTTCAATTTTCAAAAAAAAAGATGAATTTTGAACTAAAAATGGAGTAGTCAAATTTTCAGTTTGAAAAATGAATTTTAAAAAATCCAACAATATAATTAAATTGTTAAGAAATAATGGATTTTATAACACTGATTTTAAACAAATAAAAAAAGTAATATTTTTTAACAATACAATTGAATTTTCAAGAAGAAAATTGTCGAATTCCCTACAAAGTTTTATACAAATTTTAAAACAAGAACAATTTTTCAATAAAAAAAGAAAAAAATTCCATCAAATTGTTCAAATTTGAATCCAAAAAGACGAATTGTCTACAGAACAGTTGAATTTTCAACTGAAAAGATTAATTTTCTACCAAAAAATACATATTTTCTACCCAGGCGAATTTTTCAGTCAAATAAGAAAAAAAATCCATAAAATTTTTTAATTTTAAAGTAAAAAAGGCGAGTTTTATAATATATAGTTGAATTTTCAACGAAATAGTTGGATTTTCTACCCAAAAATATGAATTTTCAACTAAAAAATTAATTTTCTGAAAAGAACAAAACAATTTTCAACAAAAAGTATTATTTTTCAACCAAAAAGGTAAATTTATAAAAAAAGATATTTCAATAAAAGTGTTGAATTTTCAACCAAGAAGGATATTTTAAGACAAAAAAAAAAGAAAATCCATCAAATTATTGACCTTTGAAGCCAAAAATTCGAGTTTTCAATCAAAAAGATTTTTTTTTATGTATAAAAAGATAAATTTTTTACTAAATATATTAATTTTCAACCAAAAAGTTGAATCACACTTTAAAAAATAAGAATTTTCAACCAAATGGTTGAATTTTCTAATTAAAAACGCGAATTTTCAACCAAAAAAATTTTTCAGTCAACAAGAATTACATCAAATTGTTCAATTTTTAAGCCAAAAGACGAATTTTTTACAAAACGGTTGAATTTTTAATCAGAAAGCTGAACTACACTAAAAATACGAATTTTCAACAAAACAGTTGAATTTTGAACTAAAATCATGAATTTTCAAAAAAGGCGCTTTTTTTTACCTAAAAATACGAATTTTCAATAAAATACATGAATTTTCAACTAAACAAAAAAATCAATTTTGAACCGAAAGTAAAATAGATCAATTTTTATCAAAAGAAATTAATTTTCTACGAATGAAGCGAATTTTTTAGAAAATCATTAATATTCCAATTAAAAAAGATCATTTTTTAACTAAGAAACACCAATTTTCAACTAAAAGTTAAACAGTTAAAATTTCAGTTAAAAAATTGATTAAAAAGAAAAAATTTCAACAATAAAATTAAATTTTCAAGAATAAAATTGTCGAATTCGCTACTTTTTTCGTTTTTTCCACAAAAAAAAAGACTAACTTTAAACAAAATACATCAATTTTTAACCAAATATTTGAATTTTGCATAGAATTTTTAATCTAACAGTTGAATTTTCAAAAAAAAAAGTTGAACTAATCAACAAAAAAATTAATTTTCTATAAAAAAAGATGACTTTTCACAAAATATATGAAGTTTCAAACAAATAGTTGAATCTTCAACTGAATAAGATAATTTGTTAACCAGACTTGAAATAATTAAATTTTCAGTTAAAAAAATAATTTTTAACGACAAAAATTATTTTTAAAGAACAAAAATTTATTTCCCAATTAAAAAAATAAATAAAAATAAAGGTCTAAAGACATTATTTCAAAAAGTAATATTTGTATTTATTTATCTGCAATACATTTTAGAACTAGAATTTTCCTTTTTTTTACATTAAGCTCTCTTACCGGATTTTTTCAGCGGTACAAATTTGTGATGAGTTTTTAATTTCTTCAAGGGTGGCTCTGAAATTCGTTCTTCCTTTTTATTTTGATTTGAAGAGCTTGGGTGAGAGGCTTTATCAATTATCTAAAAAAAAATTAACGAGAAAAGTAAAAATTAAGTAATTATAAAATAAAAAAAGTATTTAATTGACAATTAGAAAAAATTAAAAGTAAAAAAAACTACTTGTATTTCTTTGCCGCCCATTGACAGTATTGAACCTTCAATTGCCGTTTCTGCTGTTACTGATAATTTTCCTATAACTTTGCCTTGTAAATCCTGAAAAATGTTAATAAAAAATCGGAACTGCTAATGAACTATTTCCCAGTCGAAAAAGGATTACAGAAATTGGTAAAATGTTCAATTAACAGCTAAATAAAAAAAAGAAAATACCTTCAACGTAGCTTTAGTTCCACAAACTTCTAAAATTCCATCTTCATCCCATGTTTTGTGCTTTTTGTTAGATTTTTTCCCAATAAGAACATTGAAAATAATTCTATAATAATAGTAAAGAAAAGAGTCAAATAAAAAATTATATTAAAAGAGAAGCAAGATAATATTTTAATACATATTGATCAGAAACATTTTATTTCATTTTTTCTCTGCAGCTAGAACATTTATCGAGAAAAGTTTATATTAATTTTACACCTCTTTGTTTAGAAAAAATGTATTCATTTTATAGTGATGAATAAAATATATATTTATAAAATTTATAATCTCACTTCTATTTTTTGCTTATAATACAATTAGTTAAACAAATAATTACTAGAATACAATTTTTGCAAATACTTTTATTATAAAGAACAGTGCAAAGTTTCTTTGCAGCATTACGGACAAATGTGTTTTTGTAATTTAAAAAAATCTCATTAGGAAAGTCGATTGCAATTTTTCAAATTTAAAAAAAAAAATTTTTTGTTAGAAAAAAATTTTTCCCGCGAAATATAATATTGAGAAAAATGAAGAAACATGCAATTTTATTTATTTGTACCTAAAGTTGCAAAAAAAATTTATATTTTTTTTAAATTATAATTTTAATGAATTAAAGAAACACGTACATATTTTTAAAGATAAAAAAAGATAAATTGTTGTTTGCAACTTTAAATCATAATGAACAAAATTACGTTTTTTGTATTTTTTGAAAAATTATATTTGTACGAAAAAATTTCCATAAATATTGAATAAATTTGAAAGAATGGAAATCATACTATATCTAATTAAACACCTTAAAAATTGAATTTGTTTTTTAAACTGCAAAATCTCGAATTTGAATAATTTTACATTAAAATTTCAATAATAGGACAACAAAAAAGTTTAAAATTTAATATTTTTAATTGAGACTTTAGAAAATGGGATAATTTAAAATTGAATGGAATTAAACATGAATTATTTCTAATCAGAAGTGTTTAAAGTTGTACATTTTTATTTTTAAATGAGGAATTTTTGAATTAAATAATTGCTGATTATAATTTCAAAAATAGAATAATTATTTTAAATTATTTTCAAAATTTCAAAATTGAATAATTTCATGACAGGATTTTTTAAATGGATTTTTTTAAATTTAAAGGAATTGAAATTGTATAATTTCTAATCAATTGCAATTTTTAATTTCCTTGAAAATTGATTTTTTTATTAATGAATACCGAAATTGAATGGTTTCAGATTAAAATTTTCAACAAAAAAAAACTACGTAAATGAAGTTAAAATCAGAATATTTTTAGATTAGACTTTTGAAAATTGGATCAATTAAAATTCAAAGAAATTGAAATTGAATTATTTGTAGTAAAAAGCCTTCAAACTTGAATATTTTTTTTAATTCAATAATTTTGAAATTATTTAAAAACGTGGAAAATTAAATATTTTCAGAACCGAATTTTTAAAATGAATTATTAAAAATTTATGAGAATTGATATTGTATTATTTCCAATTAAACTGCTTAAAAATTATCCAATTTTAGTTTCAGCTGAAGAATCTTGAAATTGAATAATATCAGATTATAATTTTGAAAAAAGGACAATTTCGAAAAGTTAAAAATAGATTATTTTCATATTAAAATGTGAAAAAATGAACCATTTAACATTCAAAAGACTTGAAATTTTATCATTTCTAATTAAACGTTTTCACAATTGAAAAAATTTATTTTTAAATGAAGAATCTTGAAGTTGACGGATTTTAGATACGAGGGTAGTTCAATAAGTCCTTAGAATGACCAACAGATGGCGCGCGAATCGCTCCAAATCATCTGTTTTCAGTCAGCACCACTCCCGACTAG
>NC_046666.1:33344201-33362536 GCF_010883055.1 Belonocnema kinseyi | reverse complement strand
CGTCATTGCCTCTGTAAGTGCTTATTTTGAGGAACTTCCGAAAACGCACTTTTTTGAAGGATTAAAAAAACTTGAAAAGCGATTGACCAAGTGTATAGAGCTACAAGGAGATTATGTTGAAAAATAAAAAAAAATGTACCCAAAAAAAATTGTTTTTATACTTCATTCTAAGGACTTATTAAACTACCCTCGTAATTATTTTTAAAAATTTGACCATTTTATTAGAAATGAGTTAAAACGGTATCATTTTTAATTCAAAGCTCTCAAAATTTACCAATTTTATTTTGTATTCAAGGATTTCAAAACATTAAAAATGGTACATCTTCCGATTCGAATTTTCAAAAATAAATCATTTAAAAGTGAAAACTTTTAAATTTTAATAAATTCGAAACGATTAAAATTTGACAATGTGACGTTAAAAAATAAAATTGATTACATTAGAATTTAAAAATTTGGTACATTTTAAATTCCAAGCAATTGAAATTATATTATTTCTGATTGAAAACCTTCAAACTTGAAAATTTGTAGGTATTGAAGAATCTCGAACCTAAATTATTTTCGATTTTATTTTCGAAAATAGGATAGCAATTTAAAATTATTTAAAAAACTTAAAAATTGAATATTTTTGGATTAGAAATTTGAAAATTGAATCAGTTAAAATGCAACGGAAATGAAATTGTATTATTGTTAATAAAAACCCTTCAAAAATTATTTTTTTATTAATTAAATAATTTAAAAATTAAATATATTCAGATTAAAATTTCAAATACAGGATAATAATTTGGAATTATTTTGAAACCTTACAAATATAATATTTTCAGATAATAATTTTTTCAAAAGATTCCTTAAAATTTAAAGGAATTAAAATTAAATTATATCTAATTAAAAGCCTTTAAAATTGACTCAGTTCATTTTTAATTGAATAATCTTGAAATTGAATTATTTCAGATTATAATTTCGAAAATAAGACTAGTTTTAAAAGTTAAAACTTAAATATTTTTAGATTGGAATTTTTAAAATAGGACAAGTTAAAATTCAAAGGAATTGAAACTGTTCTATTTCTAATAAAAATTCTTCAAAGCTGATTTTTTTTTAATTAAAGCATTTTAGATTAAAATTACAAAAATAGGATAATAATTTTAAATTATTTCAAATTGTTAAAAATTTAATATTTTCAGATTAGAATTTTTTAAATGGATTATTTAAAAATCAAAGTAGACTATTTAAAAAAGTTAAAAATTGAATAATCTTAGATTGAAATTTTAAAAATTGGACCAGTTAAAATTCAAAGGAATTGAAATTGTACTAGTTCTAATTAAAATCATTGAAAAGTGTGTTTTTTTTTATCGATTTAAATCGATTCGAATTTTCAAAAATAAATCATTTAAAAGTTAAAACTTTTGGATTTAATTAAATTAGAAACGAGTAAAATTTGACAATTTGACGTTGAAAAATGAAATTAATCAGATTAGAATTTTGAATATTGGTTCATTTTAAATTCAGAGCAATTAAAATTGTAATATTTATGATTGAAAACCTTCCAAATTAAATATTTTTAAATATTGAAGAATCTCAAATCTGAATTATTTTCGATTACATTTTCGAAAATAGGATAATAACTTGAAATTATTTCCAAAACTTAAAAATAGAATATTTTCAGATTAGAATTTTTTTAAAAGAATTATTTAAAATTCAAAAGAATTGAAATGGTATTATTTCTAATTAAAAGCCTTCAAAATTGAAACGCTTCATGTTTTATTGAAGAATTTTAAAATTGAAGGAATTCAGATTAAAATATCAAAACTAAGACTATTTCAAAAAGTTAAAAATTAAATATTTTAAGATTATAATTTTGAAAATTGGATCAATTCAAATTCAAAGTAATTGAAATTATTATATTATTTCTGATTAAAATCCTTCAAAATTTAATTTGATTAAAATTAAAGAATATTGAAATTAAATAAGTTCAGATTTAAGAAAAAATATGATAATAATTTTAAATTATTACAAAACGTTCAAAATTGAATATTTTCAAATTCGATTTTTTGAAATGGATTATTTAAAATTCAAAGTAATTGAAATTTTATTATTTTATAAGCCTTCAAAATTGACCCAGTTCATTTAGTAATTGAAGAATCTCTAAATTGAATAATTTTAAACTATAATTTAGAAAATAGGAAATTTTAAACACATTAAAAATTAAATACTTTTTGTTTAGAATGTTGAAAATTAAATCATTTAAAATTTAAAAGAATTGAAATTGCACCATTTCTGATAAAAATCCTTGAAAACTGAATTTTTGTTTTAATTAAATAATTTAAAAATTAAATCGTTTCATATTAAAATTTCAAAACTAGGATAATAATTTGAAATTATTTCAAGACATTAAAAATGAAATATTTTTAAATTCAAATTTTTTAAATAGATTATTTAAAATTCAAAGCAATTGAAATTGTATTATTTCTCATTGAAAACTTGAATATTTTTAAATATTGAAGAATCTCGAACATAAATTATTTTCGATTAAATTTTCGAAAATAAGACAATAATTTTAAAATATTTTCAAAACTTAAAAATTGAATATTTTCATATTAGAATTTTTTAAATTGATTCTTTAAAATTCAAAGGATTTGAAATTATATCATTTCTAATTAAAAGCTTTAAAAACTGAATTTTTTCAACTGAAAAATCCCGCAACTGAACGATTTCAGATTAAAATTTAAAAAAAAGATTTTCAAAAAATTAAATATTTTTGTATACAAATTTTGAACATTGGATCAATTAGAATTGAGAAGAATTGAAATTATATTATTTCTAAATAAAATTCTTGAAAATTGACTTTTTAAAATTAAAGAATTTTGAAATTAAATAAATTCAGATTAAAATTTCTAAAATAGGATAATAATTTTTAATTATTTCAAAACGTGAAAAATTGAATATTTTTAAATTAGATTTTTAATAATAGATTATTTAAAATTCAAAGAAATTAAAATTATATAATTTCTAAGTAAAAGCTTTAAAAATATGTTATTTTGCATTGAAAAATCGAGACATTGAATAAATTCAGATTATAATTTTGAAAGTAAGACCGTTTCAAAAAGTTAAAAATTGAATATTTTTAAATTAGAATTTCGAAAATAGCATCACTTAAAGTTCAAAGGAATTGAATTTGTATTATTTCAAATTAAAATTCTTCAAACTTCATTTTTTTAAATTAAATTGTTTCAGATTAAAATTTCAAAAATAGGATAATGATTTGGAATTATTTTAAAACATTAAAAATGGACTATTTTTACATTCAAATTTTTAAAAATGGAATTTTTTGCAATGAAAAATTATAAAATTGAACGATTTCATATTAAAATTTAAAAAAGGAAATATTTTAAAAAATTTAATATTTCTATATAAAAATTTTGAAAATTGGATCAATTAGAATTCAAAAGAATTGAAATTGTATTTTTTATAAATAAAAACCTTCAAAATTGACTTTATTAAATTAAAGAATTTTGAAATTAAAAAAGTTCAGATTAAAATTTAAAAAATAGGATAATAATTAAAATAGATTTCAAAACGTGAAAAATTGAATATTTTCAAATTAAATTTTTAAAAATGGATTACTTTAAATTCCAAGAAATTAAAATTATATCACTTCTAAGTAAAAGCTTTAAAAATATTTTATTTTGCATTGAAAAATCGAGATATTGAATAAATTTAGATTATAATTTCGAAAATAAGACCGTTTCAAAAAGTTAATAATTTAATATTTTTAAATTAGAATTTCGAAAATGGTATAAATTAAAGTTCAAAGGAATTGAATTTGTATTATTTCAAATTAAAATTCTTTAAAATTCATTTTGTTTAAATTAAAGGATTTTTAAATTAAATAGTTTCAGATTAAAATTTCAAAAATAAGATAATAATTTGAAATTATTTTAAAATATTAAAAATGGACTATTTTTAAATTCAAATTTTAAAAAATGATTACTTCAAATTCAAAGGAATTAAAATATCATTTCCAATTAAAAGTTTTAAAAATTGAATTTTTTTGCAATGAAAAATTATAAAATTGAACGATTTCAGATTAAAATTTAAAAAAAGGAAAAATTTAAAAAAATTAAATATTTCTATATAAAAATTTTTAAAATTGGATCAATTAGAATTCAAAAGAATTGAAATTGTATTTTTTATAAATAAAAACCTTCAAAATTGACTTTATTAAATTAAAGAATTTTGAAATTAAAAAAGTTCAGATTAAAATTTTAAAAATAGGATAATAATTAAAAATGATTTCAAAACGTGAAAAATTGAATATTTTCAAATTAAATTTTTAAAAATGGATTACTTTAAATTCCAAGAAATTAAAATTATATCACTTCTAAGTAAAAGCTTTAAAAATATTTTATTTTGCATTGAAAAATCGAGATATTGAATAAATTCAGATTATAATTTTGAAAATAAGACCGTTTCAAAAAGTTAAAAATTGAATATTTTTAAATTAGAATTTCGAAAATAGCATCACTTGAAGTTCAAAAGAATTGAATTTGTATTATTTCAAACTAAAATTCTTTAAAATTCATTTTGTTTAAATTAAAGGATTTTTAAATTAAATAGTTTCAGATTAAACTTTCAAAAATAAGATAATAATTTGAAATTATTTTAAAATATTAAAAATGGACTATTTTTAAATTCAAATTTTTAAAAATGATTACTTAAAATTCAAAGGAATTAAAATATCATTTCCAATTAAAAGTTTTAAAAATTGAATTTTTTTTCAAAGAAAAATTATAAAATTGAACGATTTCAGATTAAAATTTAAAAAAAGGAACTATTTTAAAAAATGAAATATTTCTATATAAAAATTTTGAAAATTGGATCAATTAGAATTCAAAAGAATTGAAATTTTATTTTTTATAAATAAAAACCTTTAAAATTGACTTTATTAAATTAAAGAATTTTGAAATTAAAAAAGTTCAGATTAAAATGTAAAAAATAGGATAATAATTTAAAATTATTTTAAAACGTGAAAAATTGAATATTTTCAAATTAAAATTTAAAAAATGGATTACTTTAAATTCCAAGAAATTAGAATTATATCACTTCTAAGTAAAAGCTTTAAAAGTATTTTATTTTGCATTGAAAAATCGAGATATTGAATAAATTTAGATTATAATTTCGAAAATAAGACCGTTTCAAAAAGTTAATAATTGAATATTTTTAAATTAGAATTTCGAAAATGGTATAAATTAAAGTTCAAAGGAATTGAATTTGTATTATTTCAAATTAAAATTCTCTAAAATTCATTTTGTTTAAATTAAAGGATTTTTAAATTAAATAGTTTCAGATTAAAATTTCAAAAATAAGATAATAATTTGAAATTATTTTAAAATATTAAAAATGGACTATTTTTAAATTCAAATTTTTAAAAATGATTACTTCAAATTCAAAGGAATTAAAATATCATTTCCAATTAAAAGTTTTAAAAATTGAATTTTTTTGCAATGAAAAATTATAAAATTGAACGATTTCAGATTAAAATTTAAAAAAAGGAACTATTTAAAAAATGAAATATTTCTATATAAAAATTTTGAAAATTGGATCAATTAGAATTCAAAAGAATTGAAATTTTATTTTTTATAAATAAAAACCTTTAAAATTGACTTTATTAAATTAAAGAATTTTGAAATTAAAAAAGTTCAGATTAAAATGTAAAAAATAGGATAATAATTTAAAATTACTTCAAAACGTTAAACATGGAATATTTTCAGATTATAATTGTAGAAAATGGATGAATTAACATTAAAAGGAATTAAAATTGTATTATAATGCTCCAAATTTTACCAATCTTATTTTCAATACAAGAATTTTGAAGTGTAATGATTTTAGAAAAGAGTTTTTTTTTCAACGGATGATTTAAAATTGAAAGGAGTTAAAATTGTTTATTTGTAATTGAAAGTCTTCAAAATCGAATATTTAAAAAAATTAAATAATCTCAAATTTGAATGATTTTCAATTAAATTGGCAAAAATAGAAAATAAAAAACCGTTAAAAACGGAATATTTTTAACTTAGAATTTTGAAAATTAAATCATTTAGAATTCAAAATAACTGAAAATGTATTATTTCTAATTAAAGGCATTCAAAATGGAAAATTATTCTTTCGAACTGAAGAATATTCAAACTGAATAATTTCACATTATAATTTAAAAAATAAAAGAATTTAAAAATGTTAAAAATAGAATATTGTCAGATTAAAATTTTGAAAATTGGACCATTTCAAATTTAAATGAATTCAAATTTTATTATTTCCGATTAAAAGTATAAAAACTTCACTATATTATTTTTTAAATTAAAAAATCTCGAATTCCAAAACTTTAATTCGAAAATTTCAAAAATTTTAGTCACCTAAAATATTTACAATTGGATCATTTTTATTTTAAAATCATTTAATACATTTTTCTTAAATTTCAAATGCTTTTCATTAAGAAAAAATAATTAAATTATAAATATACACTGTATAAAGGCACGCGACAAGTGCGATTCTCGACTTCGAAACCTAACCTCAAAAATTGAATCTGAAAAACAAAAGAAACAAGTGCAGAAAGAAGGAATACTCACAAATTATCGCTCGAATTGAGTTCGGAAGCTGCATTTTTCTGTGGAGGTGAAGAATTTGTGGACTCAATAACTGCCTTCGTATCTGGAAATTTTACTTCCTCCGGGACCGGTTCTGGAGACTTGGGCTTTTGTTTATTAAATAATTGCAGAATGTGGGCCGTACTTCTTCCTTGCGCTCGATAATTTCGATTCATGATTACTGCTTTCGTAATTTATTAAATAATCGACGATTTTACGCTCATAGTTTTGGGATTTTCAGAGATTTAAAACCACAAAAAGATTGTCAAGACAAGAAAAACTTTGAACGACTTCGAAGGCCTTTAAAAAACGTAAACAAACGCCTTTTACCGCTTGAAAGCAAGTGCTGCCAACCACTGCTTCCAATTAGGCTACCCAACTGCACTGCGCATGCACTGCATCAACAGTCTCATTGGCTGTGAATAGCGCACTTTTTTGAAACTATTACATGTGTGAATCAATTTTTTATGATAAATCATCATTGAGGAAATAATAAATATTAAGTTATTGATTTGAAATTCAAAGGAAGGAATACCTTTTTTTAATAATTTAAATTTTAAGTACTTCATAATATTTTTTGGTACTTTATGATTATTATATATTGTGGAATATTCATTTGCATATTTAATCATTTCAAATAAGCGCGCGATCAACATCTAATTAGGCTGCTGGTATGACGCATGCGCAGTGCGACTAAGCAGATAAATTCGGAGCACTGCTGTCAATATTTGAATGTATTTTAGGAAAGGTGGGGGGTACCTAAGATGTCTGTATGACGAGGGTCAAATGCATGTGACGAACCTATGTTTTTATAATAATTTCGAAAAACATTATTTTTCATCATAAGTATATTTGGATATTATTTTTTATTTTTCGAAAGATATTCAATTAAATAATAAAATGGATAATTTTGCGATTATGAGTTTAGTATTCAATGAAATAGATTTTGACAGTAAAATATAATAAATAAATAAACTTATTGTGAGCAATCATTTTTTTTCAAAGCTTAAAAAAAAATTAAATTTCATCTCATGGGATTGATATTATTGCCTGGCCCTCGTCGTGCAGACGTATTCACAGCTGACGTCACAATTTGAAATTCCTATTTTTTTACGTTAGGTAGTTTGATAGGAGGTTTACAATAACAATATGATAAATAATAATTATAAAATAAACATTATTCTCAAATTTTAGACTAAGTGCAACATTTATCGCGGAAAAAGTAGTTTTTTGATGAAGAATAAATATTGCAAATATCCACTTATTTCTTAAAATTTTTGGTGGCATTAATCAAATGTTCCCAAGATTCTTGAAAAAAGTCAAAAATGTTTTTAATGATTTCAGATATGTTGAAAAGAAGCTAAAAAAACTTTAAAAACAATCTTGTTTAAGTAATTAAAAATTGTTTTTAAATGTTTGCATAAAATTATAAAACATTTAAGAAAATTTCAGAATTATTTCAAAGTATTTAAATATTTTTAAATAATTCAAAAATTCCTAAATATCATTTAAACTGCCTCAAAATATTGCTCAAATGTGAAATAACGTTTTTAAATTAATAATATAACTAAAAATCTTCCAATTTTTTTAACATTATAAATTAGTCAACATTGTATAATTACAAGCACAGACAAATTTTCGATTCTAGAGAATTAAAAAATAGCTAAATAATTTTAAAAATCAAACAATGAAAATACTTTTATTTTATGAACATATTTTTTATTTTACTAGTAATTAATTCATTTCATATTCAAACAATTTTTCAATGGTTTAGAAATGGGAATTTTGAAATTTCTTAATATTATAAACTTTCAGGAACTTCATTACCCCAAATTTCTAATTTTCGGCCATTTTATAATTTCGGAAATTTATTAAGTCAAATATTTTATTTCACTGAAATTAAAAATTTTTTTAAATTTTATTTTTTGCAATTTCTCCTCCTATTCTCAGAAATCTTTTGAATTTTGTTAACTTTTCTTTTAAAATTAATTTTTCAAGATAAAAAATTATTTGTAATTCTTCCAGGAATCTTACCTTTTTTAATTTCGAAACCTTTCAACATCCTTACAAAGTTTCAAAACTTTTTTAAATTAAACAAAATTGCCGTAGAATTTACAAGATTTTTGTTTTAAATTTGAAAATCTGGACATTTTGTCAAATCTTTTTAAATATTTTCTTAAAATTAATTTTGTGAAATAAAAAGTCAGTTTAAGTTCTCCCACAAATCTAAATTTTTTATTTTGAAAAAATCCTTAAAAACTTCCAAAATTTTATTTCGAAATTTTTGAAAATATAGATTCAGTACAAAAAATTGTTAATCTTCACAAATGAAAGATTATTCTTGAATTTTTCTTTGAACTTCATAATATTGTTTTAAATAATTACACATTTTTTTAATTCTGCACATTCAAAGAAATTGCTTTAAAATCTTCCAGATTCTTTTTCCGAGAATTTTGGAAATCTTTTGAAATGTTTACAAACTTTTGAAAATATTCTCTTCAAATCAAATTTTTCAAAATAAAAAATCATTAAAAATGTTGCGTGGAATCTTAACAAAATTTTTTTATTTTCTTGAACCCTATCAAAACCTTTTAAAAGCTTCTGATATTTTTCAAAAAGCATTAAAAATGTACACTTTGTTTTAAATTCTTTGAAATCTTATCACACTTCAATTATTTTTGAAATTTTTAAAAAACTTGTAAATATTTTTTACAATGATTCGAACTTTTCCTATTTTTGAAATCTTCCAAAATTTGCTCTAAAATCTTCCAAATATTTTGTAAATTGAATATTTGGATAATTTTGGAAATCTTCTCAATTTCCTCATAAAAATAGTTTTTCAAGATAAGAAAACATTTTAAATTTATCTAGGAACCTCAAGAGCTTGAAAATTGCAATTTAATTTTATTGAATTAATTGAAATTCTTTGTGAATAAATTTTTGTTCAGTTTAAATTTATTTGTTGAAAAGTTTAATCAATAATTTGAATCTTTTTTATTTTTAGCAATTTAAATTGACTCAGAATTATCGAAATTTAAGAGTGTTTGAGTATAAAATGTTTATATTTGGAAACATTTCTATTTTGCACAGTTAAAATTATGGTCAATTTATTTTTTGATTTTTGAAAATAAATTGTAATTAATTTTAATGGTAAATTATATATTTTCAGAAGTCTCAAATTCGCCTCTAAAATTAATTATCAGCAATATAGTCTTTTCTCCCTAAAAATTTAGCGAAAAGAGTGTTAAAAAAAAAGATTATAGCAATTTAAATAATTTTTTAATGAACTTTTCAAATTTCGCGCTTCGAAGAACTCTCATGCTTGCCCTCTGGTAGCTACCCCTCGTAACTACCGCCTTTTTTCATCGAGAATCGAGATTCGCATCTATGTACAAAAACAGCTATTCAGTCGATGACCATTGTTAACAGAGCAGCTGGAAAGTTTGACAAGTCAATGTAAGTACATATATTTTCATTTTATTATGACATAAAAGCTATAAATATTATTTGCTTTTAAACAATAGTGAATTTATTTTTTCCGGAGCAAGCAATTTCCTACCCGATAAGTAATTCTTTTTTTTACTCCTAAATTTATCAATTGCGGCACTCCTTCACACATCAATTGTTGCGATTTAATTGTGCATTTTATTCGGAAATTTGACACGACTGAAAGAACAAGGCGTGGTATATACGGACGCATTTCTCTGATAATGAACTCGATTGGAATTTGTTGATTCACGTTTTGCAGAATTGAAAATTGTTGCCAATTGTTGCTTCAATTTCGGGAAAACAAAGTTTCGTATTTGACACCTTCGAAATTTGCCGATAATTCATCAAGCTTTCCCTTTTTTTGAAATTTCGAATATATTTCACGATTTTATTTCCTAATCGTGTTTAATTATTTCTTACTTTATAATTACTATTTTAATTGTCGAGTTTATTCGTAAAAATGTATTGCATCAATCTGCGTATAAGTATTGGGATATTATTTTATTTTTATATTAAATTTAATTTATTGAAAGACTTTAATTTTTAATTTAAATTTCAGTGCGATTTTTTTTTTATTTATTGAGAAATTTTAAACCTTTTTGGAATTTTGGCTGGTTTGTAATGGGCGTGACATTGATAATTAAATTTTTTGATGTTTAAGGAAGAGTATGATTCATAGGCATGATTCATTCGCTTATTCACCTTCTATTTAAAAATGGGAATTGGGAAAACACTTGTTACTATCAATTACTAGCATTCCGATATGATTTTGTAACTGATAACATGTTTTTTTTTTAAGTTTTGAAGATGATAATACTTTTTTTAACATGGATTCATGAATACAAAATAAAATTCATCAATTTAAAAAGCTTTGAATTAGAAATTTAAAAAATTTTAATCTAAAAATAATTCATTTTTATCGTCTTGAAATTGTTGTATTTTCGAAATTTGAAATCATTCCATTTTAACATTCTTCAATTTAAAATAAAATCGGTTACTGGCAACGAAAAAAGTTCAATTCCTTTAAATTTTAAATGATTTAATTTTCAACATTATTATCCAAGAATATTCCATTTTTAACACTTTGAAATTGTCCTGTGTTCGAAAATTTAATCTGAAATCATTCAATTTGCAGATTTTTTCATTAAAAATAAAATTGATAAATTTTGGATGCATTTGATTATAAATAATAAAATTACTGTACCATTGAATTATAAATGATTCATTTTTTTTAAATTTTAATTTAAGAATATTCAATTTTTAACGTTTTAAAATTGTCTTATTTTCGAAATTATAATCTGAAATCATTCAATTTCAAGATTATTCAATTAAAAATGAACCGGGTCAATTTTAAAGGCTTTTAATTAGAAATGATACAATTTTAATTGCTTCGAATTTTAAATAATCAATTTCAAAACTTCTAACTTTTAACATTTTGAAATAATTTCAAATTATTATCCTATTTTTGAAATTTTAATCTGAAACGATTTAATTTAAAAATTCTTTAATTAAAACAAAAATTCAGTTTTGCGGATTTTTATTAGAAATTATACAATTTCAATTCCTTTGAAATTTAAATGATTCAATTTTCAACATTTAAAATTTTTTTTAAATGTTCTTTTATTCAAAATTATAGTCTAAAATCATTCAATTTAGAGATTCTTCAAATAAAAATGAACTAGGTCTTTGAATGCTTTTAACATAATACAATTTTAATTACTTTGAATTTTAAATAATCCATTTAAAAAATTCTAATCGGAAAATATTCAATTTTTAACGTTTTTGAATAATTTCAAATCATCCTATTTTTGAAATTTTATTCTTAATCTTATTTTTTTTTAAATCTGAAATCGTTCAATTTTAGGATTTGTCAATGCAAAAAAATTCAATTTTTAAAGCTTTTAATTAGAAATGATATAATTTCAATTCCTTTGAATTTTAACTAATCAATTTGAAAAGTTCTAATTTGAAAATAATACATTTTTAACGTTTTTGAAATAATTTTAAATTATTATTCTATTTTTTAAATTTTAATCTGAAACATTCTAAACAAAAAAGTATTTAATTTTTTTTAATGTTCTTATTTTCAAAAATATAGTCTAAAATTATTCAATTTAAAAATTCTTCAATTAAAAATGAACTGGGTCAATTTTGTAGGCTTATAAAATAATAAAATTTTAATTACTTTGAATTTTAAATAATCCATTAAATAATTTTGAATTTAAAAATATTAAATTTTGAACGTTTTGAAATAATTTCAAATTTGTATGTTATTTGTTGACATTTTAATTTTAAACTATTAAATTAAAAAATTCTTTAATTGAAATAATCCGTTTAAAATGAACCAATTTTCAAAATTCTAATCTGATCAGTTTTCTTTTTCAACGTAAAATTGTCCAATGTTGCTCATTTCGAATTTATTAAAATTCAAAAGTTTTCACTTTTAAATTATTTATTTTTGAAAATTCGAATCGATTAAAAAAAACAAACATTTTTGAATGATTTTTATTACAATCAGTACAATTTTAATTTCCTTGAATTTTAACTAGTCCAATTTTCAAAATTCAAATCTAAAAATATTAAATTTTTAACTTTTTGAAACAGTCTTATTTTTTAAATTATGATCTGAAATCATTCAATTTCAAGATTCTTCAATTAAAAATGAACTGGGTCAATTTTAAAGGCTTTTAATTAGAAATAATACAATTTTTATTCCTTTGAATTTTAAATAATTCAATTTTTAACATTCTAAACACAAAAATATTAAATTTTTTATGTTTTTAAATTTTCTTATTTTCAACATTTTAGTCTAAAATTATTCAATTTAGAGATTTTTCAATTAAAAATGAAATGGGTCAATTTTGAAGGCTTGCGGAAAAATATATTTTGAATTACTTTGATTTTTAAATAATCCATTTCAAAATTTTAATCTGAAAATATTAAATTTTTAGCGATTTGAAGTAATTTCAAATTATTATCCAATTTTTCAAACTTTAATATAAAATTCTTTAAAAAATTATTTAATTATTTCAATTATTATCTGAAAATATTCTATTTTTAAGGTTCTGAAATAATTTCAAATTATTACCTTGTGTTTGAAATTTTAATCTGAATATATTTAATTTTAAAATTATTTAATTAATAAAAAAATAATTTCTGAAGGATTTTTATTAAAAATAATACAATTTCAATTCCGTTGCATTTTAACTGATCCAATTTTCAAATTTCTAATCTAAAAATATCCAATTTTTAAGATTTTTAAATAATTTTAAATTACTATCCTATTTTCGAAAATAATTTAGGTTCGAGAATCTTCAATATCTACAAATTTTCAAGTTTGAAACTTTTCAATCAGAAATAATACAATTTTAATTGCTCTGAATTTAAAATGAACCAATTTTCTAAATTCTAATCTAATCAATTTTATTTTTCAATGTGAAATTTTAAACTTTCGAATTCATTAAAATTCAAAAGTTTTCTCTTTTAAATTATTTATTTTTGAAAATTCGAAAAGGAAGATGTACCATTTTTAATGTTTTGAAATAATTGAATACAGAATAAAATTGGTAAATTTTTAGAGCTTTGAATTAGAAATTATACCGTTTTAACTCATTTCTAATAAAATGCTCAAATTTTTCAAAAAAATTATCTAAAATCTTTCAACTTCAATATTCTTCAATTAAAAATAAAATTTTCCAATTTTGAAAACGTTTAATTAGAAATGATAAAATTTCACATCTTTTGAATCTTAAATGATTCATTTATTTACATTTTAATATGAAAATAATCCATTTTTAACGTTTTGAAATTGTCCTATTTTCGAAAATTTAATTTGAAATCATTCAGTTTCGATATTTTCCAATTTAAGAAAAGTTCAATTTTGAAGGAGTTTAATTAGAAATTATGAAATTTTAGTTATGTCCTATTTCCAATAATCTATTTAAAAAAACATTCTTATCTGAAAATATTAAATTGTTATGCTATAAAATTGACTTATTTTCGAAATTATAATCTGCAATCATTCCATTAAAAAATTCTGAATTAATAATAAAATTGTTAAAATTTGAAGACTTTTAATTAGAAATAATAATATTTCCATTTCTTTGAATATTGAAAAATTTATTTAAAAAAAAATCTACTCTGAAAATTTTCCATTTTTAACGTTTTGAAATTTTCCTATTTACGAAATTATAATCCGAAATCATTAAATTTCAAGATTTTTCAACTTTTGAAATTGCCCTTTTTTCATTCAAAAAATTCTATGATTAAAATATTTAATTTTTAGATTATGAAATAATTTCAGTTTATTATCCTATTTTTGAAATTTTAATCTGAAACTATTTAATTTCGATATTTTTGAATTAAAAACAATATTCAAGTTTGAAAGTTTTTAATTATAAATAATACAATTTATATTAATTTGATTTTTAATTGAACCCATTTTCAAAATTCTAATCTAAAAATATTAAATCTCCAACTGTTTGAAATATCCCTATTTTTGAAATTTTAATTTGTAACTATTCAATTTCGGGATTTTTCAGTACAAATAAAACACTTTTAAAGGTTTTTGCCTATTAGCAATGATACAATTTCAATTCCTTTGAATTTTAAATAATTTAATTTTCAACATTATTATCTAAGAATATTCCATTTTTAGCATTTTGAAATTGTCCTATTTTCGAAAATGTAATCTGCAATCAATCATTTTCGAGATTTTTCAATTACAAATCAAATTGATTAATTTTTCATTCTTTTGATTAGGAATTATAAAATTACTATACCATTCAGTTAGAAATTATCCATTTTTTTAAATTTTAATTTAAGAATATTCAATTGTAAAAAATTTTAAATTGTCCTATTTTTGAAAGTTTTTGCGGTTTTTAATTAAAAATAATGAAATTTCAATTAGTTTGCATTTTAAATGATGAATTAAAAAAAATGCGACTGAAAATATTCCATTTTTAACGTTTAGAAATATTCCTATTCTCGAAAATTAATTTTGAGTCGTACAATTTCAAGATTCTGAAATTTACAAAAATATTCAATTTTGTAATTTTTAAAGTTTTTATATTGACCTATTTTCGTAAATTTAATCGAAAATACAAAATTCGAAATTATTCAATTTTTTTGAATATTCAATTTTGAAGACATTTAATCAGAAATAATACTATTTCTATTTCATTGAATTTAACATAAGTCAATTTTCAAAATTCTAATCTGAAATCATTAAATTTCAAGATTCTTCAGTTCAAAATAAAATTGTTCAATTCTGAAGGCGTTTAATTAGAAATAATATATTTTCCATTCCTTTGCATTTTAAATAATCCATTTAAAAAATTCTCATCTGAAAATATTTAATTTTTAACGCGTTTAAATAATTTCATATTATCATCCTATTTTTGACATTTTAATTTAAAATGATTTGATTTCAAAATTATTAAATTAAAAAAATTTCCATTTTTTAAATTACAATCTAAAAATATTCGAGATACTTCCAGATATCCAATTTTTTAAATATTCAATCAGAAATAATACAATTTCAATTGCTTTGAATTTAAAATTAACCAATTTTAAAAATTCTGATCAATTTCAAATTAACAAATTTTAATCGTTTTGAATTTAAATTTATTAAAATTCAAAAGTTTTCACTTTTAAATTGTTGAATTTTAAATTCTCTTAATTAGAAATAATACAATTTTCATTCCTTTAAATTTTTAATGATTTATTTTTGAAAATTGTAGTCAAAAAATATTCCATTTTTTAAGTTTTGAAATTGTCCTGAAATTTTGATCTAAAATAATCAAATTTCGAGATTCTTGAAGACAAAATAAAATTGGTCAATTTTGAAAGAATTTAATTGGGAATGATGAAATTTAAAATCCGTTGAATTTTAAATTATCTCTAATTTTTTATTTTAATCTTAAAATATTCCATTTTTAACATTGAATTTTTGAAACTGTCCTCTTTTCGAAAATTTAACCTGAAATTATTCAATTTCCATATTCTCCAATTTAAAAAAAAATCAATTTTGAAGGCGCTTAATTAGAAATGATATAATTTTAATTCCTTTAAATTTTAAGTAATCCATTTAAAAAAAATATTATATGAAAATATTCAATTTTCAGCATTTTAAAAATGTTCTATTTTCGAAATTATAATCAGAAAACATTTCATTTCAACATTCTTCAATTGAAAATAATATAGGTAAAATTTGGAGCCTTTTAATTTAAAAAAATAGAATTTCAATTGCTTTAATTTAAATTAACTAATTTTTCGAAATTTTATTCTGAAAATATTCAATTTCTAACGTTTTGATATTGTCCTATTTTCCAAATTATAATCTAAAATTATTCAATTTTGAAATCCTTCAATAAAAAAAATCAGTTTTGAATGCTTTTAATTAGAAATAATACAATTTTATAAGAAAATATTCAGTTACTAACGTTTTTAAATCGTAATTGTTTCAAATTTTTATTTGAAATCATTAAATTTCGGGATTCCTTAATTTAAAAATAAATCAGTTTTTAAGGTATTTAATCAGAAATAATACAATTTCAATTAGATTGAAATTTAAATGATCCAGCTTTTTAATTCTAATCTCAAAATATTCAATTTTTGACATTTTGAAATGATCCTATTTTCGAAATTATAACGTGAAACCATTCAATTTCCAGATTTTTCGATTTTGATTAAAAATATTTAGTTTTGAAGGCTTTAAAATATAAATAAAATAATGAAATCTCAATTTTTTGTAATTTTAAATTATTTAATTTAATAAATTCTAATCTAAAAATATTCCAGCTTAAAAAATTTTTAATTATCCTATTTAAAAAATGTTAATCTAACATCATTCATTTTTAAGTAAATTAGTTAATGTTGAAAAGAAAAATTCAATTTTAAGATTCTTGAATTAAAAATGAAATTGTTCAATTATTAATGCTACTAATTAAGAATAATACAATTATTTAAATACCTTTATATTTTAAATTATCCCATTTTTAAAATTCAAATCTAAAAATATCCTATTTTAACGCTTTGAAATGATCCTATTAAAATTTAATTCGTTTTTTTTCACAATTTATTAGTCAATTTAATGTGAAATAATCCAAATTTGAGATTCTTTAATTTATAAAATATGTATTCAAGTTTTAATACTTTTAAACAAAAATAACAAAATTTCAATTTTTTTAAATTTGAAATAATACAATTTTAAGAATTCAAATCTCAGAATATTCTATTTTTAACGTTTTGGGAGTTTTATATTCTCGAATTTTTCATCTGAAATCATTTAATTTCGATATTTTTCCATTAAAATAAAAATTGGACAATTTTAAATAAAAATACTTGCTACTAATATTACGAGTCATGATTTTCGTTTTGTTAATCAATCTTATTTATCTGAAATATCTGTACACTTGTCATGCAGGTATAATTATGAATTGAAAACTTGTTTACCTTACGTTTCGATGATAAATAATATTTGTTTTTAATTTGGTCATGTAATTTTTAAAATGTAATGTTATTCAATACATTTTTTTGTGTAAGATATTTTATGGCAGAAATAATGAGCTATGCAATTTATATACCTATATATGATATTTAATACTAGATTTATGATAAAATTTTAAAAACATTTAGTTACATCGAAATTTTATGGGATAACTGAAAAATCCTGAAAAATAAATATTTCTATACTGTACAGTTCCCGAATTAGAAATTTCCTAAAAAATAAAATTCCCGATATTATAAAATGGCCGAAATATCAAAATTGTCGAATTGTAACAATTAAAAAAATGCTTTTTTCAGTGAATATTATTTATTAAAAATAAAATAATCAAATATTTTCACCAAAGAAAATAATTTTTAGTGTTTACATTTTTTTTAAATTATGGTTTGAATTTAAAATAACATCAGTTGAAAAAAAGATATTTCTGATTGAAAATTTTTGTATGAAAATGTGAATAGTATTGAAAAAAATACAAAAAATGTTCCTAAAAATCGAATTTTTAATTTAAAAATTTATTTTACTGAATTTCGAGATAAATCAGTTATTAGGTTCAGAAAAAAATTTAGGGAGGAGTTTCTTTTTATTCGAGGCGCACGTGTTTTTGGATTTTTTTGTTCAATTTTTATACACTTATTGTTATTATTATTTTCGGTCCGGAATTTTTCAGTTCGGGATTTTTATGTTTAGAAAATTTTTTAATTTTGGTA
>NC_046666.1:33329913-33344101 GCF_010883055.1 Belonocnema kinseyi | reverse complement strand
ATAAATTTAGCAAATTTTAAAATTTGCGACAGAAAACTGCCAAATTATAAGTTATCCGATACTGAAAAATTTTCGACACTAGAAAATTATCGATTTTGAATAATTAAAAAACGGTTTTTTAATAAACTATATTTATACATAAATAATGTAATATTTTGATCCGAAATTTCGTTTGTGTTAAATACATTTTTTTAAATGATTGTTTGAATTTGAAATAACAATTATTGAAGAAAAAAACTTGCATTGAGAGATATATTTTTAAATAGTATTTTTAATTTAAACAGTGATCTAGAAAAATACAATAAATAATATTGATTAAAATATAACTGTTTTAATTGTTTAGATTCTGAAAGCTTATAATTTGGGAATTTTCTATTGTCGGGCGTTAATTTTTTTCATATATTCGACAATTTTCTGTCTCGAATTTTATTATTTGGAATTTTCAAATTCAGGAATATTATAAACTGTTCGTAAATTTTCCAATTTGCGATATTTATATCTCGACTGTTTTATAATTTCCGGAATTTTCGATATCTTTAAAACATGTTTCGAATTTTGTAAATTAATAAAAAAAATGTCAAGCATTGTTAGATTGACTTTAAGGATTCACAACATTAATAAATTATGAATGTCAAATATACGTTTTTTAACCAGTTTTAATAGGTCCAGAAAACCGAAAATCAATAACATCGATTTTAGAAAAGCATTAATTTTTCCATGTAGTCATTAAAAGTACATTTTTAAATAGCTTGATCTAATTTCTTATCTAAATCGATGGCTTGTTGTATGTAATTCTAAATTGGATCAGAGATTTTTCTAGACAAAAATATAATTCAATTATGGAAAAAGGGATTTTTGTAAAGAATTATAATTCTGATTTTGAGCAATGAATTTTCCAAAAAAATTACAATTTTTAATTGAAAAATGTAAATTTTTAAAAAGAATTATGATGCTGATTTGCAACAGGGAAATTTCGAAAAGAAATATACTTTTGACATGGAACAGCCAATTTAAAAAAAATTAAAAGCCTGGGAATCGGCCAAAGTCAGGGTCAGGTCACTTTTTAAATATAAAATAACGATAGTCACTTTTTAAAATAAAAATATTTCAAGTCTATACCTATTTATGAATTTTCTTGAATTATTTTGAAAATTTTTAGGGTATCTGAAAAGATTCTCAAATTTTTAAAATAGATTTCCATAATTTTAGTTGATTTCAAAGAGTAACAAATTTTAAGGTATTTAAAAAAAATTCCAAGTATTTTTCAAGAGCTTTAGGTATAAAGTTTCAAGCGATTTCAAAATATTTCCAAGAAAATGCAATATTTTAGGATATTTTAAAACATTCCAAGGAAATTCCGAAATTCTAAAAGATTCAAGGGAATTTTCAAGTGCTTTACAAAGTTTGCAAGGATTTCGAAAGATTTTTAAGGATTTAATATCTTTTTACTTTGAAAGTTCTCAAGTAATTTTAAAGACATGTAAAAAGTTTGAAGGCATTTAAAAATATTTCAAAGGATATTCAAATATTTTAGGGTATTTTTAAAGATTTCAAGAGATTTACAAAGTTAATTCAAGTGAAAATTTAACTATTACATTTTTTAAAATTAAGTGCAATTTTGTTATATATAGTATTATTATTATTTTTTAAATATTTATTTTAGTTGAAAATTCCATTATTTTTTAGAAAATGTATACATTTTGTTAAAAAAATCGTCTTTTTTGGTAGAAAATTAAACTTCTTTTTTTAATCATGTATTCCACTTAAATATTCATTTCCTTGAAAATGTGTCTTTTAAAGTTTTAGTTAGTTAAATATTCATTATTTTATTTTAGAATTCTTTTTTTTTTAATTGTTTTTTTTTGTGTGGAAAATTAATTTTTTTAACTGCAAATGTAACTTCCATTTTTGTTGACAATTAATTATTTTAATTAAAAAATTCAACTAATTTTTTTTTAATTTGTCTTTTTTATATCAAAATTCAACTGTTTCAGTGAAAATTGATGTATATTCTTGATAAATAATCTTTTTTGATAGAAAATTAATATTTTGTATTATAATTCATATCTTCGGCTAGAAATTGAATTATCACAGTAAAGTGTTCAATTGGAACATTTATTTTTTTGTTGCAAATAAAACTAATTGATTGAGAGTTTAACTTTTTTGTTAAAATTTCATTTTTTGGTTTAAAATTCAACTATTTCAGTTAAGAAATTCCCATTTTAGTTGAAAATTCATCAGATTGGTTGAAAAATTAATTTTTCATCTGAAAATTCAACTTTTTCGTTTTCGTTTTTCATTTAGTCTTTTTTAGCTAAAATGTATCTATTACTGATTTTTTTTATTTGAGAATGTAACTACTTGCTTGAGAATTCATGGATTTGGTTAAAATATCGTAATTTTTGGTAGAAAATTAATCTTCTTGTTTGAAAATTGATTTTTTTGTTGTTGAAAATTTAATTATTTCTGTTAAATATTCATAATTTTAGTTGAAATATCATCAGTTCGATTTAAAATTGATTTTTTTAAAGTGAAAATTCAACTATTCTATTAAAAAAATTAATTTACATTTTATTTATTGTTATTTATTATTATTTTACACCTATTTTGTTATTTTTATTATTCTTAATTTTTTTATACCATTTTTTATTGAAAATTGATCTTTTTTAGTATAAAATTAAATTCTTTTGTAGTAAATTCATATATTTTGTTAAAAAATCGTATTTTTTTGTGGAAAATTAATCTTCTTGTTTGAAAATTGAAGTATTCCACATAAATAATCATTTTTGGAAAATTTGTCCTTTTGGTTGAATAATTTCACTATTCCAGTTAAAGATTCATAATTTTAGTTGAAAGTTCATCAGTTTTGTTGAAAATTAATTTTTTCATCTGAAAATTTAACTATTCCATTTTTTGTTTAAAATTAATCTTTTGAAGTTAAAAATTCAACTATTTAGTTTGTTAAAAAACCGTTTTTTTTTGTTTCGGAAAAAATGAATTTTGTTTGAAAATGTATTTTTAAGTTGAAAATGTAAGTACTCCAGTTAAATATTTATCATTTTTAATGAAAATTCATTTTGTTGGTTGAAAATAAAACAGCTTGGTTGAAAGTTAAACTCTTTGGTTAAAGATTTTTTGTTGCAAAATAAATTTTTGTTACTGGCAATTTAATTATTAAATTTTTTGGTTCAAAATTGATCTTTTTTAGTTGAAAATTCAACTATTTGGATGAAAATCGCCTTTTTTTAGTTGCAAATTAAAACATTTGCTTAGGAATTAATATATTTAATTTAAAAAATCGTATTTTTTGTAGGAAATTAATATTTTTGGTTAGAAATTCACCCATCTTATTAAAAATTTAATATAGTATCCACATTACTTTTACCTAAATAAGCACTGAATTTTAAGAATATGACGATAAAGTAAAAATTTGTTTGAATTATTATTCAAATTTACGGACTTTCGAGACAAATTCAAGAAATGATTCATTATGTTTTTACGGTTATTTAATTATTTAATTAATCGCTTGTGCTAATATATTTAAAAATACCTTGTAATATCATAGTAAAAGCTTCTAAAATTATAGAAATTTAAATTTTTATTAATTTAAAAAAAAATGATTTAACGTAAAAATTGACCAGACAAAACTGTTCTAAAATCAAAAAATAAATATCTAAAAAAACGTTCAAAGTAAATAGTAATTTCAAATGGGAAATATTAAAAAATAAAAAAATTTATAATCCAGGAACTTGAAAATTAAACAAATCCGAACTTCATTTAAGGCTAAACAAATTTAGCCGCAAAGAATAGTCATATTAAAACTTTTTTGTACTTATAGCCTTAAAAATTTATATTAATTAAGTAAATTTAATCGTTTAGAAGTTTACCATTTTTAAATTGTGAATTAACTTTTAAAAATTCAAGCAATATAATTTTAGTTAATTTTAGATTTATATATTCTCAATTGTTTGGTTTCAATTTTAACCGTCCAAACTTTCTGGTTTCTTAAATTTTTAAATTCTTCGAAATTTTTCGAATTCGTACAGTATCAAAATGAATTCAAAACAAAGAAATTTTAAAACAATTTCAAAAAATTCAAGCCTTAAAAATGAGCAGCTTTTAGAACCAGGCATTGAATATTGAAGATTTTTATTTGTTATATTTTTCAATTTTAAAAGTTTCGGAATTGAAATTTTTTATCTTTAACGGTGAAAAGAAAGGTGAATTTATTTTTTATTTAAGAACAATGTATCCAATAAATTTTTATGTTAAATCATAATTGTTATATTCTAATAAAATTTTAGATTTCTAGAGTTTCAGAAGCTTTCATTTTGAATGATTCAATTTAGTTTTCAATTTCAAATTGTTTAATTTTAATCGTTTCTAATTGAAATCTATGAAGATTCAAACAAAATTTGTCAATTTGAATTTCTTCCTAAAGAAACAATCAAAATTTAAAAATTGGTAAAAAAGCTTTTGTTAACAAAATTTTCAATTTAAAATCAACTCGATTGTGTAACGGTAGCGAGACATGGACTTATCAAGAAAAAGATAAGAGTAAAATTAACGCAATTGACATGAGATTCATGCGCATAATAAGCGGGAAATCCCTAATGGACAAAGTAAGTAACGAGATAATTCTAAAAGAGTGTGGTGCAGAAGAGACGCTAGTAGACACATGGGAAAGAAATCGGTTAAGATGGTTCGGACATGATGATTGCCTCTGTTTTCTTTTGTTTTTGGCATGATATATAATATATATATATATATAATTTTTTAATATATTTTGTTCAAAATTCAATTATTTCGGCGAAAATTAACCAACGTTGTAGAGAATTCAACGATTTTGGTGTTAAAAATTTAATTTTATTGTTGAGAATTAGTTTTTTGTTTGTTTAAAATCAATTTTTTGACTGTAATTTTAACTGTTCAATTCTTAGATTTTATCGATCAAAGAATTCATCACTGTCTCATAATGTCCAATATTGGGAATTTGGATCAGCAAATCGCGAGTTTACAAATTAACCATGGAGACGGCAATATCGAAACCGTTAAATCGGGTAAAAAGGTGGGACCTGCCGTTCCTCCAAAGCCAAAAAAATCACAGCCTCAGGTCAGTACTCTTTATATTATTTTTTTATTAGAAAATACCAATAAAATTATACAATAATATATTATATTTATGCACACCCTTTTTCAACACTGGGACTCAACTGGTAATTTTTTACTGAAAATCCCTTTTTGTCTCTCACATTTTGTGGATTTAATATTGCATTTACGAAATATTTTTGGCTTCAATGCTTTTCTAGTTAATTTAAAAAAAATATTTCCAGGCCTCGGACGCAATTATTTTTCAGCTAATTTATTTTATTATAAAAATTATTTCTGAGTGTCTCAACATTATTGATAAAAAAGAAAATTTAAATAATCATTATTTTTTAATATTCGGAAATAATTCTTAATTCTGTTCTCAATATTTTAGGATCAAACTTTAATTAATTTGAAGGTTTGAAGATAATTAAATTTTTTCTTACGATTCCGGAAAAAAATCTGAATTTTTTTTTGCATAAAAAACTTTTTTGCTTAAAAAGAAATATTTCGGAAAAGAAAGTAGAAGATTTCAAAGCAAAAAATTTCAATTTCGTGAGTTTACAAAATTTTAGAAAAAAATCAGGTAAGTTTAAGAGATATTATGGAGATTTTTGTACATTTCTGACAAAAAAGTTCGAAGCTTTTTAATTTCTGGAAAGTTTTTTATAATTTTTTTAAAATTAATATTAAGAGGAAACTTAAAAAGATGTCAAAAAATTACAAAAGATTCTGAATATTTCAAAATCAAATTTGGAGGATTTAAAAATAATTCAAGTTAATAAAAAAAAATTCTTAAGATTGCTAGGAATATTTAAAGTGATCCTTTATCTTTAAAAATTACTATAAAGAGAATATGTAGAAAAATTTGAAAACAGTACAAAATATTTCCATAATTCTCAAAAATGAATCTGGAAAATATGAAAAAAAATTTTGGAATAATTTTTGTCGATTTAAAAGATATTTAGTTTTTTCTTTAATTTTGTAGGGATTAAAAATATTTAAAAAATTAAAGATTTCCGAAAATTTGGAACAAATTCTTACACTTTTTCCTACAGTTATTTCAAACTTTTATTATTTATTAAGAAACATATTTTCCTTCAAATTATAATTAGTCTAGAACTTTTTTTTTATTTTTCACTGGAAAATCTTTTTTGGATGCAAATTCAACTATTTTGTTGAAAGTTCGTTTCTTTTGGTATAAATCTCATAAATTAAATTAAAATATTTTTTAGCTGAGGATTCAATTATTTTATTGAAAATTTGTCTTTTTCGATGGTTTTTTTTTAGTTGAAAATTAATGATTGTTTTTACTGAAAATTTAATTGAACTAATGCTCTTAATTATTCCAAAATTTTAATTTAAAATTCATTTCTGTGGTTGAACATTATTTTTTTTTAAATAAAAATTTAACTATTCAATTTTTGGATAAAAATGTATCTTTTTTAGTTGAAAATTTATATGTTTTATTGAAAATTCATCTTTTATGTTAGAAAGTTAATATTTTTGGTTGAAAATTAATCTGTTACAGTTACAGATTCATATTTTTTAAATTAGAAATCTAACTATTCTAGTTCTAGATTCATCATTTTAATAGGAAATTCATCAGTTTGGTTAAAAGTGAACTAATTTGTTGAAAATTTATTGTTTTTTTGTTATCGAAAATTCAACTGTTTAGTTTAAAGTTGATCTTTTTGGGAGAAAATTAATCTCATTTGTTGCAAAATAAAACTTTAAAGTTAAATATTCTTCATTTTAGTCTAAAGTTAATCTTTTTAGTTAAGAATTTACATTTTTGGCTGAAAATTAATTTTATTTTTACTAGAAATTTAATTTAACTGTTGTGCTTAAATGTTCCAACATTTTAACTTAAAATTCATTTCTGTGGTTGAACATTAATTTTTTTAAATAAAAATTAAACTATTCAATTTTTGAAAAAATTGATCTTTTTCAGTTGAAAATTTATATGTTTTATTGAACTTTCGTCTTTTTTGTTAGAAAGTTAATCTTTTTGTTTGGAAAGTTAACTATTCCAGTTAAATAATCTTCATTTCAATCTAAAGTTATTCTTTTTAGTTAAGAATTTACATTTTTGTAGAAAATTTTTATTTTTTTTACTTTAAATTTAAATAATCTAGTTGAATATTCCATAATTTTAGTTGAAAATTCATCTCCTTGGTTTAAAAATAACTTTTTTTGTACTATAAATTAAATTATTTAATGTTTGGTTGAAAATGTGTGTTTTCTTGTTGAAAACTCGTTTATTTTTTTGAAATTTCGTCTTTTGTGATCGAAAATTAATCTTTCTGTTTAAAAAATCGTGTTTATGTATTATAAATCGAATATTCCAGGTAAGGGTTCATCATTTTAGCTAAATAAATATAAATAAGTATAAAAATATAAATATTAAAAATATATATAAATATAAAAAATATAAATTTATAAATATAAATATAGTTAAATATGCATAATTTTAGTTGAAAATTAGTTTTTTCTTTCGTTGAAAAATTTCTTTTTAACTGAGAATTTAACTATTATATTTTCCGCTAAAAATTTATAAATCAACTATTTGGTTAAAAAATTATCTTTTACTGTTAAAAATTCAACTATTTGGTTGAAAATTGGTATAATAATAATAATTATTATTATTATTAAAAAAGTATTTATTCATTTTTGGAATTATGCGACTTTTTTGCGACCAAGTTTGACCCCGGAGCGCAATTTTTCAGAAAGAAATCTCTGAACAAATAAAAAAAATATTATACAAATATTAATATTTTTAGAATTATTAAAATTTTTGGAAAACAACAAAATTCGACGTTACTAGACTCAGAATTTTATTATCTTTCGCTTGTCTTACGAAATAAAATTCATATTAATAAAAAAAATTACGTTACGTCAGCATCAGTTTCAAAAATAAGTGTCTACATAATTACCGATTAATATTTTTTTTAAATTATATTTTTATTTTTAATTTCTCAAAAGATTCCGAGGCCTGTCGCTAAAATAACAAATTATGAACTCTTTTTTTGCAGTTAATCTTTAGTTTCTCACAAACCAGCGCAATTATCTGCTAAAAAAAAAAAAGATTAAATAGATTAATTTTTGTAAAGGTACCGCAAAGTTATACAATAAAGGCAGCCTCGATTCCGTCGTACAGTACCGTTTTGAACAATACCGGTTCAAACGAGAAAGCCGCGAACATTTATATGAATTCGCCAACTCCTTATGCAGCCTTGAAGCTCGAAAAAAATGAATTTACGTGTC
Organism: Belonocnema kinseyi; assembly: GCF_010883055.1. Classification (NCBI taxonomy): domain Eukaryota; kingdom Metazoa; phylum Arthropoda; class Insecta; order Hymenoptera; family Cynipidae; genus Belonocnema; species Belonocnema kinseyi. The sequence goes on along the minus strand of NC_046666.1, from coordinate 33,335,746 downwards.
CGGCGCCGACAAATGGCGGCGGCAAGCCGGCCAAATTTTACCAGAACAACGAGAACTTTTACACGAATCAGGAGGAGAAGTTTGAGCCAAAGTATAGTTATGATGACAAACATTTTTATTCGAATGTTGGGAATATTGCCGCGCCGCAGGTGCCCGTTGACGATAGATCGGCCGGTGCGGGAAAAAATGCCCTCTATAGCAATGTCGTTGAGTCGACAATGCCGATTTCTATTCCACATTCCTCGAAGCAGGAAAAGGATTTAGTCTACAGCAACATTCAGTGGAACACGAAACCGGAAAATACCTACTCCAACATTCCTGGCGGTCACAGCACGGGTAATTATTTCAATTATAGGCCTTTTTTAAAAATTATTTATAAGGATTTAACTATTTTGATTGTATTTTGGCAAAAAAAATTGCTCTTTATCTACTTTTTCTTTTCAGCTTAAATAGATAAGACTCTTGATTTTTCTATTTTATTTTGTTAGTTCTAAAATTCTGTACTCACCATAATTTTTAATGATTTTTAACACTTTTTCACATGTGCAATCATTCTCTATTATCCCATTTAGTAATTTCCTTTTTTTAAAATTTTATTTTGAATCAGTTCTTCCTATTTCCATTCAATTCCGTCCCCTATTTTCCCATTATTTCCCCTTCTTTTTCCCTCGCCTTACCTAATTCTTCTCTCCTAATTTCTCCTCCATTCCCCTTCTGGGAAAAAGGTACGACGATTCGTAGTAGTTTAGGTAATTCAAATAGTTTGCAATTATTTTGTTGAGAATTAATTTTCCTAATAGAAAATTAATCTTTTTTTAGTTGAAAGTTCCTTGCCATTTATTATAATATCCATTTTTTGCTTAAAAATTTTAATTATGTTGTTGGATTTTTTTAAAATAATTATTGTTGTTGAAAATTTAACTGTTACACTTTTGATTCAAAATTAATCTTTCCTTATTCCAAATTCATGTATTTCATTGAAAATTCGTAATTTTAGATAAAAAAAAGCGTTTTTGTTGAAAATTCATGATTCTGATTAAAAATTCAACTATTTCGCGGAAAATTAATTTACTTTGTAGAGAAATCAACAATTTTCTTGTTGAAAATTTATTTCTATTGTTGAAAATTATTTTTTTTTAGTTTAAAATCAATTTTTAGTTGTAAATTAGTGTTTCTTAATTTTAAAATTATTCTTTTTTAGTTGGTAATTCATATATTTTATTGATAAGTCGTATTTTTAGATTAAAAAAAATAAGCGCCTTTGTTGAAAATTCATGATTTTAGTTAAAAATTCAACAATTTCGTTGAAAAATAACCTACTTTGTAGAGAATTCAACAATTTTGTTGTTGAAAATTACTATTTTTTGGTTTAAAATCAATTTTTTAACTGTAATATTAACTATTCAATTTTTAGTTGAAAACTGATCTTTTTTAATTGAAATGTTAACCATTTTCTTAAAAATTCACTTTTTTTTTTGTTAAAAATTCATTTTTTTAACTGAAAACTATTACATTTTTGATTTAAAATTGATCTTTTTGAATTGGAATATTAATGATTTTCTTCAAAATTCTTTTTTTTTTGTTGAGAATTGATCTATTTCACTTTTAGTTCAAAATTTATCCTTTTTATTAGTTGAAAATTCATGTATTTTATTTAAAATTCGTATTTTTACGTAGAAAATTCAATTTCATTGTTGAAAATTCAACTATTCATGAAAAAATGAATCTACTTTGTACAAAATTTAACAATTTTGATATAAAATCCATTTTTTGCTTAAAAATTTTATTATATTGTTGGATTTCTTTTATTTTAAATTAATTTGTTAAACTAATTTAACTATTCTGTTTTTAGTTAAAAATATATCTTTTTTTGTTGTTGAAAATTGAAGTGTTACACTTTTCGTTAAAAATTAATCTTTTATTAAATTGAAATTTTTTGGTAAATAAATTGGTATTTTTAGGTAAAAAAAAAATAAGCGCATTTTTTTTTAAATTCATGATTTTTGTTCAAAATCCAATTATTTCGGCGAAAATTAACCAACGTTGTAGAGAATTCAACGATTTTGGTGTTAAAAATTTAATTTTATTGTTGAGAATTAGTTTTTTGTTTGTTTAAAATCAATTTTTTGACTGTAATTTTAAATGTTCAATTCTTAGTTGAAAATTTTGATTTTTTAGTTGAATATTGATCTTTTTTAATTGAAATATTAGCTATTTTCTTGATAAATTCACTTTTTTGTTGAAAATTAATTTTTTTTACTGAAAAACATTACACTTTTGGTTCGAATTTGATTTTTTTTTAGTTGAAAATTCGTATTTTTAGGTAAAAAAAATAAGCTTCTTTGTTGAAAATTCACGATTTTAGTTAAAAATTCAACTATTTCGGGGATAATTAATCTACCTTATAGGGAATTGGACAATTGTATTGTTAAATTTTTTTTTTGTTTGTTTAAAATCAATTTTTGTTATGAAATCCATTTTTTTCTTAAAAATTTAATTATATTGTTGGATTTTTTAAAATTAATTTTTCAAAGTGAAAATTTGACTACTCCATTTTTATTTCAAAATTGACCTTTTTTTTGTTGAAAATTACACTATTACATTTTTTATTCAAAATTGATCTTTTTTATTCAAAATGTATGTATTTCATTGAAAATTCGTATTTTTAGGTAAAAAAAAGCGTTTTTGTAGAAAATTTATGATTCTGATTGAAAATTGAACTATTTTGGGGGGAAATTAATCTACTTTGTAAGGAATTCAACAATTTTGTTGTTAAAAATTTAATTGTATTGCTAAAAATTAGTTTTTTTGTTAGTTAAAAATCAATTTTTTAACTGAAATTTTAACAGTTCAATTTTTAGTTGAAAAATGATATTTTTTAGTTAAAGATCCAACTATTTCAGGGAAAATTAACCTACTTTATAGGGGATTCGACATTTTTGTTGTTGAAAATTTAATCATATTGTTGAAAATTATTTTTTTTGTTGCTTAATATCAATTTTTTAACTGAAAATTTAACCATTCAACTTTTTGTGAAAAATTGGTATTTTTAAATTAAAAAATAATCTTTTTCATTTGGAATAATAATGATTTTCTCAAAAATTCACTTTATTTGTTGAAAATTAATTTGCTCAGGTAAAAATTGATATATTCCACTTTTAGTACAAATTTATCTTTTTTAATTGGGATATTGATGATTTTCTTGAAAATTCGTTTTTTTGTTTTTGTTGAAAATTAATTTACTTAACTGAAAATTGATCTGGTTCACGTTTGGTTCAAAATTAATCTTTTTTTAGTTGAAATTTTATGTATTTTATTGAAAATTCTTATTTTTAGGTATAAAATTAAACTTCTTTGTTGAAAATTCAACTGTTCCTGAAAAAATGAATCAAAGTTGTACAAATTCCACAATTTTGTTGTAAAATCCATTTTTTGCTTAAAAATTTAATTATATTGTTGGATATTTCTTTTGTTTAAAATTAAAGTTTTTAACTGAAAATTTAACTATTCCATTTTTGGTTGAAAATTGATATTTTTTAGTTGAAAACTGAACTATTAGAATTTTGGTTCGAAATTAACCTTTTTTATTTCAAAGTTCATGTGTTTGATTAAAAAAATCGTGTTTTTAGGTAAAAAAATAATCGTCTTTGTTGAAAATTCATAATTCTGATTAAAAATTCAACTATTTCGGGGGAAATTAATCTACTTTGTAGGCACTTCGACAATTTTTTTCTTGAAAATTTAATTGCATTGTTGAAAATTATTAATATTTTGATTTAAAATCAATTTTTTAACTGTAATATTAACCATTAAATATTTAGTTAAAAATTGATATTTTTTAGTTGAAAATTGTTTTTTTTTTTAATTGAAATGTTAACCAATTTCTTCAAAATTCACTTTTTTTGTTGAAAATTAATTTTCTTAATTAAAAAATATTACACTTTTGGTTCAAAATTGATCTTTTTTATTCGAAAATTCGCATTTTTAGGTAGAAAAAGCGTTTTTGTTGAAAATTCATGATTCTGATTGAAAATTCAACTATTTTGGAGACAATTAATTCACTTTGTAAGGAATTCAACAATTTTGTTGTTGAAAGTTTAACTATATTGTTGAAAATTAGTTTTTTTTTGGTTAAAAATCAAATTTTTCACTGAAAATTTAACTATTCAATTTTTAGTTGAAAATTTATATTTTTCAATTGAAAATTAATTTTTTAATTGAAATCTATTTTTAAATAAAAACAACACTTTTGGTTCAAAATTGACATTTTTTAGTTGAAAATTCATGTATTTTATTGAAAATTAGTAGTTTTTGTTGGTTAAAAATCAAAATTTTCACTAAAAATGTAACTATTCAATTTTTTGTTGAAAATTTATATTCTTTAATTGAAAATTAATTTTTTTAACTGAAATCTATTTTTAAATAAAATTAACACTTTTGGTTCAAAATTTTCCATTTTTAGATTGAAAATTTAATTGTATTGTTGGATATTTGTTTTGTTTAAAATTAATGTTTTAAACTCAAATTTAGCTGTTCCATTTTTAGTTAAAAATTTATCTTTTTTTTGTTCAAAATTGAACTGTTACATGTTTGGTATACAATGATTTTTTTTAATTCAAAATTCATGTATTTCATTAAAAATTTGTATTTTTAGTTAAAAAAAAGCGTTTTTGTTGAAAATTCATGATTATGATTGAAAATTCAACTATTTTGGGGATAATTAGTCTACTTTGTAAGGAATTCAACCATTTTGTTGTTGAAATTTTAACTATATTATTTAAAATTAATTCTTATTTGTTTGTTTAAAATCCAATTTTTAACTGAAAAGTTAGCTACTTATTCTTTACGTGAAAATTGATCTTTTTCCATTGAAATGTACACGATTTTCTTGAAAATTCCTTTTTTTTTGTCGAAAATTAATGTTATTAACTGAAAACTATTACACTTTTGATTCAAAATTAATTTTTTTAAATTTTAAATTCATTTATTTCATTGAAAATTCGAATTTTTAGGTAGAAAAATAATCTTCTTGGTTAAAAATTCATAATTCTGATTAAAAATTCAAATATTTCGGGAAAAATTCTTTTAATTTCTAGAGAATTCAACAATTTTCCTGTTTAAAATTTAATTCTATTCTTGAAAATTATTTTTTTTTGGTTTAAAATCCATTTTTTATCTGTAGATTTCACTATTCAATTTTTAGTTAATAATTGATCTTTTTTAATTGAAATGTTAACGATTTTCTTGAAATTTCGCTTTTTTTGTTGAAAATTAATATTCTTAATTGAAAACTATTACACTCCTGCTTCAAAATTGATCTTTTTTAGTTGAAAATTCAAGTATTTGATTGAAAATTCGTATTTTTAGGTAGAAAATTTGTCTCCTTTCGTTAAAAATTCATGACTTTGGTGCAAAATTCAACTATTTTGGGAAAAAAAATCTACTCTGTAAGGAATTCAAAAATTTTGTTGTTGAAAATTTAACTATATTGTTGAAAATTAGTTTTTTGTTTGTTTAAAATCAATTTTTTAACTGAAAATGTAGCTAATCATTTTTAAATTGAAAATTGATATTTTCTAGTTTAAAATTTTATCTTTCTTAATTGAAATGTTAATAATTTTCTTGAAAATTCGGTTTTTAGTTTGAAAATTAATTTTCTTAACTGAAAATTGATTTGTTCTACATTCGGTTCAAAATTGATATTTTTGTTGTTGAAAATCCATGTATTTTATCGATAATTCATATTTTTCGCTTGAAAATTTAACTATTTTGTTGCAAATTAAATTTTTATTGGATTGAAAATTAATTTTTTAACTAAATTTTATATTTTCAA
>NC_046666.1:33328063-33329813 GCF_010883055.1 Belonocnema kinseyi | reverse complement strand
AATTTTAAACAATATAGTTAAAATTTCAACAAAAAAATGGTTGAATTCCTTACAAAGTAGATTAATTATCCCCAAAATAGTTGAATTTTCAATCATAATCATGAATTTTCAACAAAAACGCTTTTTTTTTTAAACTAAAAATACAAATTTTTAATGAAATACATGACTTTTGAATAAAAAAAAAATCAATCTGAACCAAAAATGTAACAGTTCAATTTTCAACAAAAAAAAAAGATAAATTTTTAACTAAAAATGGAACAGATAAATTTTCAGTTTGGTAGAAAATTAAAGTTTTTGTTGAAAATTAATATTTTTTGTTTGAGGAATCAACTACTTTGGTAAAAAATTAAACTATTTGGTTAAAAATTGAACTCTTTTGTTAAAAATCCGTTTTTTTCTATTAAAATTTAATTTTTCATCTCAAAATGTAGCTGTTCCGTTTATTTTCTATTTTCGGTTGAAAATATTTCCTTTATAAGCTTAATATTCAACTATTTGGCAGAAAATTAATCTTCTTAATTACAAAATTTACCTTTGTAGGTTGATAATTCAACTATTTTTTTAAAACTTCGTCTTTTTTGATTAAATTCAACTGCTGAAAACTCGTTTCCTTTTTGTTTTTCAGCATTTTAAACTGAAAATTTAATGATTCCGCTTTTAGTTAAAAATTGATCTTTTTAGTTAAAAATGTATCTTTCTTGATTGAAAATTACATTTTTTCTGAAACATTCGACTTTTTAGCTTGAAAATTTAAATATTTTCTTGAAAATTCATTTATTTGGTTGAGGATTCAACTATTTTGTAAAAAAGTCATATTTTTTCATTAAATTCAACTGGATGATAATTCGTCTTTTTGTGTTGAAAATGACTGTTTTTAATACTAAAAATTTAACTAATTCATTTTTTATTTTAAACATATCTTTTTAAATTGAAAATTCGATTATTTGTTTGAAAATGCTTTCCTCATGTTAAAAATTCGTCTTTTGAAATAAACATAATCTTCTTGGTTGACAATTGATACATATTCGTAAATTAAACATTTAGCTATTTGGTCAAAAATTCAACTATTTTGTTAAAAGTTTATTTATTTATCATTATTATTTATTTTTTATTTTTTTTTTGAAAATTTTCAAACCTCTTTAACAGGCGAGACTTTGCCTGGCGGCTGTGTCGCTGATCCGTATCCGGAATACATGGAATAGTTGCAGCTAAGCTGCGACGGTGGTCTTGGATTGATTGGCTCGTAAATCGATTCATAAGTTGTGCTCGATTGCGAACTTGGACTATAAATATCGTTGGGATAGTTGCCAGAGGAGTAGTCGGTCTGATAAGTAGCACGTCTCAGTTCGCTGTAACTTGAAGAAACGGGACTTGGGGGCGGCGGAAGTTCCTCCGGAGGCGGAGGAAAACTTCCGGGTAAGCAGGGAACGTATTCTGTGGGTTCTGGAGGAGGCGGCAGATCATCTGCAACAAACAGAACCAATCTTTTGTTTTTTTTTGTCTTCGAATAGAACAAATTTTCACCCAAAAGAATAATTTCTACCTCGGACACATTTTTGAAATTAAAAAAAAATTATAGTTAATCCCCTTTTTTTTCGTTGAGGATTTAACTGTTTTTTTTTTTAACAAACAAGATTAATTTTCTACCCAAAACGACAAATTTTCAATAAAACATATAAATGTTAAATTAACAAAAACGAATTTTGAATAATTTAAGTTAAAAAATAAAAATATATAATTTAATATATAA
>NC_046666.1:33312596-33327963 GCF_010883055.1 Belonocnema kinseyi | reverse complement strand
TAACCAAATAGTTTAATTTTTTACCAAAGTAGTTGATTTCTCAAACAAAAAATATTAATTTTCAACAAAAACTTTAATTTTCAAACAAATACTTTAATTTTCTACCAAACTGTTGAATTGCAAGCTAAAAAGTCGAATTTTCTACAAAACCGTTGAATTAAAAAAATCCCTTTCCAACCAAGCAATTAAATTTCTAACGAAAAAGGATAGATTTATAACCAACAAGATTAATTGTATACTACTAAAGAAAAATTTTCAAGAAAATGCTCAAAATTCTACCAAAAAGTTGATCTTTGAATCAAGAAGATTAATTTTCTACAAAAAAGATGAATTATCAACAAAATACATGAATTTTGAAACAAAGCGTTGCATTTTCAGCTAAAAAAGACAAATTTCTGACAAAAATTGAACATTTCGGTTCTAAGTTAAAAAAGTAATTTTCAACCAAAAATTACACTAAAATTAAAAAATTAAACTAAACTAATTAAACTAAAATTGTGAAGATAATACTCGAGTTTAATTTTTAACTAAAAAAGAGAAATCCGCAATAAAAAATAGAATAGTTAAATTTTTAGTTGGAAAAATTAAATTTAAATAAAAAAACGAATTTCCAACAAAATAGTTAATTTTTCAACCAGAGAGATGAATCTTCAACCAAAATAATTAATTTTAACAAAGTCGTTGAACCAAGCAGTTGAATTTTTGATAAAAAAATATGACTTTTTAACAAAATAGTAACCATATTAAAAATTAATAAAACTTTCCTCAATGCTCATGGAAAATTTTTAAATTCTCTGAATACAAAACTTCAAAGATTTTAAGAAGACTTTTTCAATTTTGAAGAATTAAAAAAATATAGGTAAAAATCGAAAGAATGTAAAAGATTTATAAGAAGCTTTTGAAGCTTTGAAAATACTTAACCAAATTTCATTAATATACATTTTTGAATATTTTGAAAAAGATTAGAAGCTTTTTAAGAATTTTGAAAAGTTTTAAGAAAGTAAAAAGAAACTCTTAAGTTTTCTTTTAAAATTTTAAGTGATTTTTTTAAACCAATAAATTTTAATAGAATATTTAAAAAGATTACAAAATTTTCCTAAAAGAATTTGGCAGGCCTTAACTCAATTGTTTTAATTTAAAGAATTAAAATGATGGCGACATGAACGGAGATTTTATTGACGATTGAATTCATCATTTTTGTTGGAAATTCGTAATTTTTAAAATTAGAAATCAATTTCTTTTCAATGAAAATTTAACTGTTATATTTTTAATTGAAAATTTATCAGTTTCATTTGAAAATTCAAGTATACGGATGAAAAGTTAAGTATTGTTTTTAAATTGGTAATTTTTAGTTGAAAATTAATGTTTTTGATTTTAAATTCAAGTATTTTAGTTACATGTTCAGAATTTTAGTTAAAAATTCATCTTGTTTGTATCTAATTTAGGTGTTTGTTAAAAATTCTTTTTCTTTAGTAGTATACAATTAATCTTCTTGGTTATAAATCTATCCTTTTTCGTTAGAAATTCAATTGCTTGGTTGGAAAGGGATTTTTTTAATTCAACGGTTTTGTAGAAAATTCGACTTTTTAGCTTGCAATTCAACAGTTTGGTAGAAAATTGAAGTATTTGTTTGAAAATTGAAGTTTTTTGTTTGAGAAATCAACTACTTTGGTAAAAAATTAAACTATTTGGTTAAAAATTGATCTATTTTGTATTTGTTAAAGATCCATTATTTTAGTTGAAAATTCCTCATTTTTTTATTAGAATTAAATTTTTTTTATTGAAAATTTAACTATTATATTTTTAATTGAAAATTGATCAGTTTTAGTTGAAAATTAAAGTTTATAATAAAAAATTCAAGCAATTTGTTGAAAATGGTTCATTTTTTGTTGAAAATTAATCTTCCTGGTTGAAAATTCATCTTTTTTTATTTTAAATTCAAGTATTTCAGTTTAATATTCATCATTTTAGTTGAAAATTCATCCTTTTTGTATAAAATTAGATAAAGATGCATCATGTTACGTACAAATTTGTCTTTTTTTATTAGAAAGAAATTTTTGTAACTGAAAATTTAACTAATGTATTTTTAATGGAAAATAGATCTGTTTTAGGTGAAAATTCATCATTTTTGTCGCAAATACCTCATTTTTTTATAAGAAATAAAATTTTTTTTATTGAAAATCTAACCATTAAGTTTTTAATTTTAATAATTTAGTTGAAAATTCGTATTTTTAGGTAAAAAAAAATAAGCGTCTTTGTTAAAAATTCACGATTTTAGTTAAAAATTCAACTATTTGGGGGATAATTTACTTTGTAGGGAATTCGACTATTTTCTTCTTGAAAATTCAATTGTGTTGTTAAAAATTATTTTTTTGTTTGTTTAAAATCAATTTTTGTTATAAAAATTCATTTTTTTTAAATTTAATTATATTGTTGGATTTTTTTAAATTAATTTTTCAAAGTGAAAATTTGACTATTCCATTTTTATTAAAAAATTTTTTTTTGTTGAAAATTGAGCTATTACACTTTTGATTCAAAATTGACCTTTTTTATTCAAAATTTATGTATTTCATTGAAAATTCATATTTTTAGGTAAAAAAAAAGGATTTTTGTAGAAAATTTATGATTCTGATTGAAAATTGTACTATTTTGGGGGAAATTAATCTACTTTGTAAGGAATTGAACCATTTTATTGTTGAAAATTTAATTGTATTGCTGAAATTTTGTAAAAATTGTATTGCTGATATTTTTTAGTTAAAAATCCAACTATTTCGGAGAAAATTAACCTACTTTGTAGGGGATTCGACAATTTTGTTGTTGAAAATTTAATCATATTGTTGAAAATTAGTTTTTATTTGTTTGTTTAAAATCAATTTTTTTACTGAAAATTTAACTATTCAACTTTTAGTAAAAAATGGAAATTTTTTAATTAAAAGTTAATCTTTTTTATCTGGAATAATAATGATTTTCTCAAAAATTCACTTTATTTATTGAAAATTAATTTCCTTAGGTAAAAATTCATATATTCCACTTTTAGTACAAATTTTTCTTTTTAATTGGAATATTGATGGTTTTCTTGAAAATTCGTTTTTTTTGTTTTTGTTGAAAATTAATTTTATTAACTGAAAATTTAACTATTTTATTTTTTATTGAAAATAGATCTGTTTTAGTTGAAAATTCATCTTGTTTGTAGAAAATTCGTTAAAGATTCTTCATTTTAGCTGAAAATTCATCATTTTTATTCGCAAATTCCTCATTTTTTTATAAGAAATAATTTTTTTTTTAATTGAAAATTTAGCCATTAAGTTTTTAATTTTTAAAATTTATCAGTTTTATTTAAAAATTTAAGTATATGGTTCAAAAGTCAAGTATTTTATTAAAAATTGATAATTTTTGGTAGAAAATTGAGCATTCTTTTGTTGAAAATTCGTCATTTTTTTTAGATAAATAAATTTATGAACTGAAAATTTAACTATTATATTTTTAATTGCAAATTTATCAATTCTAATTGAAAATTCATCTTCCTTGTATAAAATTCGTTAAAGATTCATCACTTTAGGTTAAAATTAATAATTTTTCTAGAAATTTTGTTTTGTTTTGTTTGAATGCGGGATACTATTAATTCCTTCAACTGAAAAATTTAAAGTTCATTTTTGGTTGAAAATTGATTTTTTCTCTCTCAAAATTCAAAAATTACATATTAGATATTTGGTTAAAAATTGTTTTTTTTTTTTTGTAAAAAATGATCTTTTTCTTTGAATGTTAATCTTCTTGTTTAAAAATTCTTCTTTTTGATAAAAATTCAAGTATCCCAGTTAAAGATTGATCATTTTGGTTGAAAATTCATCTTTCTGTTTTGAAATTAAACTATTTCACGTAAAAATGTACATTTTTAGTTGAAAAGTCGTCACTTTTTTTTGAAAATGTAAGTATTTTTTATTTTATATTTTAAGTTCGTTTTTTTTTGGAGGACGACTGACAAATCACGAAAAATAAAATTCCCGAATAATAAAATTGCCGAAAAATTAAAATACCGAATTGGAAAATTTGCGAATAATAAAATTCTCGAATAATAAAATTTCCAAATTGGAATTATAAAATTCCAGCGGTCAATAATATTGCTGAATTGGAAAATTGCCAAATAATAAAATACCCGACAGAAAATTGCCGCATTATAAAATATCCAAGTTGAAAAATTCCAGAAATTTAACAATTACATTTTTTAAAATAAATATGTTCTATCGCTTACAAATACAATAATGAAATGTCATTTTTACAAATAATTTTTATTGTTTAATTTCGGGAATTTTACAATTCAGAAGTTTTACAATTCTGATATTTTATAATTCGGCAATTTTCTGTCGGAAATCTCATTTTTCGGGAATTTTCAAATTCGGTGATATTATTAACTGTCGGGAATTTTGTTTTTCGGGATTTTTCAGTCGGCCCATTTTTTTGTCGTGGAAATTAATTTTTTTTACTGAAAATCTAACACATTCCGAATGAATATTCTATAGTTTTAGTTAAAAATTCATCTTTTTGGTTAAACATTAAATTTTTAACTTAAAATTTATTTATTTAAGTTTTTTTAAAAATTCATAATTTTAGTTGAAAATTCATCAAGTAGGTGGAAAAGTGATCTATTTTCTTTAAAATCCGTTATTTTTGTCGGAATATTAATTTTTTAAACTAAAAGTATAACTATCCAAGTTTGCATTATGTTTAGATTTGTTCTTTATTTCTTATTACTTTAAATGGCAACAATTTTTAGAATAGAATTTGATTTTTCAAATTTTATTGGCATGGAAAAATGTTTTAGAACCGGGAAATGATCGGGAATTTTTTTCTTTGAATAAAACAGTCAACCCTCATTTTTGATCTCTGAACTGATTCCGAAGCCTGCAAGTTAAAAAAAAAGGTGTAAAATATGATCACCGGATTTAATTATTATGCAACAACAGGCAAAAGAAGCAGATTTTTCTAGCGAGGCCATTAATTAACCGAGGGAAAAGTCACTTTCGTCCTGTGTTGCATATAGTATTTTATTCCTCTCTCGATTTGATCGACTCATTTTCACTTTCTCCACGCAAATTTTACTTTCGCCCCGATAATTTTATTTTTTCACCGCAAATTTTACTTTCGCCACGCTGATTTTACTTTCGCCCCGTTAATTTGACTGTCGCCACGCGAATTTTACTTTCGCCCCGCTGATTTTACTTTCGCCCCGTTAATTTTACTTTCGCCACGCTGATTTTACTTTCGCCCCGTTAATTTTACTTTCGCCACGCTGATTTTACTTTCGCCCCGTTAATTTTACTTTCGCAACTCTGATTTTACTTTCGTCCTGCTGATTTTACTTTCGCCCCGCTAATTTTATTTTTGCACCACAAATTTTACTTTCGCCACGCTGATTTTATTTTCGCGCCGCTAATTTTACTTTCGCCCCGTTAATTTTACTGTCGCCACGCGAATTTTACTTTCGCCCCGCTGATTTTACTTTCGCCCCGCTACCTTTATTTTTGCACCGCAAATTTTACTTTCACCCCGTTAATTTTACTTTCGCCACGCTGATTTTACTTTCGCCCCGTTAATTTTACTTTCGCCCCGCTGATTTTACTTTTGCCCCGCTGATTTTACTTTCGCCCCGCTAATTTTTCTTTCGCCCCGCAATTGCGATTTGCGGGAAATATGTGTTACTTTCGCCCCTATTTTTAGGGGCAAAAGGTGGCCATTTCGATCAATTGTGTAACAAAGTATGATAATTTCCAGGTCGACGCTTTGACGGACCTCTTGGTGCAAGGAATGGAGGACAACTCCGAGGATAATGATATTTATGGAATTTGTGCAGAATGTGGTCACAAAGTCGAGGGCGAAGGCACAGGTTGTTCAGCGATGGACAAAGTTTTTCACATTACCTGCTTTTGCTGCTTCATTTGTCGCATTAATCTGCAGGGAAAGCCATTTTACTCTCTGGAAGGCAAGCCCTACTGCGAGGAGGATTACTTGAATACACTCGAGAAATGTTGCGTCTGCACCAGACCTGTCTTGGATAGGATTTTGAGAGCGACTGGAAAACCCTATCATCCGTCCTGCTTCACCTGTGTCGTTTGTGGACAGAGTCTCGACGGAATTCCATTCACGGTCGACGCTACCAATCAAATTCACTGCATTCAATGCTTTCACAAGTAGGTCATTTTTCTTTTATTTCACTTGTTTTTATTGTATTTATCATCAAATGAAATAACAATGATTTTTCATTTGTAAAATAAGAAGCATATTGCTGGATCTAACTATTTTTTTGGAAATTTTTTTTTGTTTTTTTTTTGTGGTGATTTTATTTTTGTACCTGAAAATTTAACTTTTATATTTTTAATTGAAAATGGATCAGTTTTAGTTGAAAATTCAAGTGTATATTTAAAAATTCAACTATTTTGTTGAAAATTGTTCATTTTTGATTGAAAATAAATCCTCTTGGTTGAAATTTTATCTTTTTTTATTTTTTTGTATTTTAGTTAGATGTTCAGAATTTTAGTTGAAAATTCATCATGTTTGTATAAAATTCGTTAAAGATTCATCATTTTAGGTGAAAATTCGTCATTTTTTAATTAGAAATAATTTTGTTTAACTGAAAATTTAACTATTATATTTTTAATAAAAAATTTATCAGTTTTAATTGAAAATTCAAGTATGTGGTGGAAAACTCAAGTCTTTTGTTAAAAATTGGTAATTTCTGGTGGAAAATTAATCTTCCTGGTTGAAAATTCATATTTTTAATTCAAGTATTTGAGTTAAATATTCATCATTTTAGTTGAAAATTGATCTTTTTTGCATAAAATTCGTTAAAGATTCATTATTTTAGGTGAAAATTCATAATTTTTTTTTGAAAATTCGTTTACTTTCTTGTGTGGAAAATTAATTATTTTAACTGAAAATTTAACTGTTCCATTGTTCTTAGAAAACTAATTTTTTTAGTTGAAAATTCAACTACTTGATTAAAAACTGATCTTTTTTTAGTTGAAGATTCAAATTAGAGAAATAATTTATTTTGTAGAAAATTCATATTTAAAAAAATTCATATTAAAAAAAAATTTATCTTCTTGTTTGAAAATTCATCTTTTTGGTTTTAAATTCAAGTACTTTAGTTACATATTCACCATTTTAGTTGAAAATTCATCTTGTTTGTATAAAATTAGATAAAGATTCGTCATATTTCAAAAAAATTCGTATTTTTTTATTAGAAATAAATGTTTGCAACTGCAAATTTAACTATTTTATTTCTAATTAAAAATTGATCTGTTTTAGTTGAAAATTTATCTTTATTGTATAAAATTTGTTAAAAATTCATAATTTTAGGTGAAAATTCATTTTTTGTGGTTGAAAATTCGTCATTTTTTGAACTGAAAATTTAAGTATTATATTTTTAATTGAAAATTTATCAGTTTTAATTGAAAATTCAAGTATTTTGTTGAAAGATGTTCTCTTTTTATTGAAAATTAATATTTTTTATTTTAAATTCAAGTATTTTACTTAAATATTCATAGTTTTAGTTAGAAATTCATCTTGTTCGTATAAAATTAGATCAAGATTCGTCATCTTACGTAAAAATTGGTCTTTTTTTTATTAGAAATAAATTTTTGCAACTGAAAATTTAACTATTCTATTTTTAATTTAAAATTAATCTGTTTTAGTCGAAAATATATCTTGCTTGTATAAAATTCTTTAAAAATTCATAATTTTTGGTGAAAATTTGTTTTTCTTTGGTGGAAAATTCGTCATTTTATTATCAGAAATAAATTTTTTTAACTGAAAATTTAACTATTATATTTTTAATAAAAAATTCAAGTATATGGTTAAAAAGTCAAGTATTTTGTGGAAAATTGGTAATTTTCGGTGAAAAATTAATCTTCCTGGTTAAAAATTCATCTTTTTTATTTTAAATTGAAGTATTTGAGTTAAATATTTATCATTTTATTTGCAAAATTTATCTTTTTAGCATAAAATTAGTTAAAGATTAATTATTTTAGGTGAAAATTCATATTTTTTGTTGAAAATTCGTTTGCTTTCTTGTGTTGAAAATTAATTATTTTAACTGAAAATTTAACTGTTCCATTTTTCTTTGATAACTAATTTTTTTAGTTAAAAAGTCAACTACTTGGTGAAAATTGATCTTTTTTAGTTGGAAATTCAAAATAGAGAAATAATTTATATTGTAGAAAATTCGTATTTAAAAAAAATAATCTTCTTGTTTGAAAATTATTTTTTTTTGGTTTTAAATTCAAGTGGTTTACTTAAATATTCATAATTTTAGTTGGAAATTCATCTTGTTTGTATAATATTAAATAAAGATTCGCCATGTTAGTTGAAAATATATCTTGCTTGTATAAAATTCGTTCAAAATTCTTTTTTTGTTTGTTGAAAATTCGTCATTGTTCATTCTAATGAACAATTAAATTAATTAATAAATAATTAATTAATCTTCTTGGTTGAAAATTCATCTTTTTTATTTTTAATTAAAGTATTTTAGTTAAATATTCATAATTTTAGTTGAAAATTCATCGTTTTGTTGAAAATTCGTCATTTTTTTTATTAGAAATAAATTTGTTTAACTGTAACTTTAACTATTAAATTTTTAATTCAAAATTTGTTAGTTTTAATTAAAAATTCAACTATATGCTTGAAAAGTCAAGTATTTTGTGGAAAATAATTCATTTCTGATTGCAAATTAATCTTCTTGATTGAAAATTCATCTTTTTTATTTTAAATTCAAGTGTTTTACTGACATATTGATCATTTTAGTTGAAAAATTATCTTTTTTGTATAAAATTAGTTAAAGGTTTATATGTTTAGGTAAAATTTCATCATTTTTGTTCAAAATTGGTTTGTTTTCTTGTGTGGAAAATTAATTATTTTAACTGAAAATTTAACTGTTCTATTGTTCGTAGAAAACTAATTTTTTTAGTTGAAAATTCATCTTTTATTTAATAATGTTATTGTTTGAAAATTCTTCTTGTTTGTATGAAATTAGTTAAAAATGCATCAATTCAGGTGAAAATTTATCATTTTTGTTGAAAATCTTGATATTTTTTTATGTGGAAAACTAATTATTTTAACTAAGAATTTAACTATTTTATTTTTATATTTTTAAATTGATCTGTTTTAATTGAAAATTCAAGTATATGGTTGAAAATTCAAGTATTTTTCTGAAAATTGTTCATTTTTCATTGAAAATTAATCTTCTTGGTTGAAAATTCATCTTTTTTTATTTTAAATTCAAGTATTTCAGTTAAGTATTCATCATTTTAGTTGAACATTCATCATTTTTATTGAAAATTTGTTTGTTTTCTTATGTGGAAAATTAATTATTTTAACTGAAAATTGAACTGTTCTATTTTTCTTTGAAAAATAATTTTTTTAAGTTAAAAATTCAACTGCTTGTTTAAAAACTGATCTGTTTTAGTTAAAAATTCAAAGTAGAGAAATAGTTTATTTTGTTGAAAATTCGTCTTTTTTAAAAATTAATCTTCTTGTTTGAAAATTCATCTTTTTGGCTTTAAATTCAAGTGTTTAAGTTATATATTCATCATCTTGATTGAAAATTCATCTTGTTTGTATAAAATTTGTTAAAGATTCATCACTTTTGTTAAAAAAATTTTTTTTTAATGTGGAAAACTAATTATTTTAACTTAGAATTTCATTATTCTATTTATATTTTCAGATTGATCTGTTTCAATTGAAAATTCAAGTATATAGTTAAAATTTCGTGTATTTTGCTGAAAAATCTCCTTTTTGTTTGAAAATTGATAATTTTAGTTTGGAAATTCATTATTTTGGTTGAAAGTTTGTTGTTTTTTTGTAAAAAATTAATTTTTCCGACTGAAAATATAACTGTTACATTTTTGGTTAAAAACTGATGCGTTTTAGTTAAACTTCAACTTGTTTGTAATTTTTTGTAAACTGAAAATTGATCTTTTTCAATTTTTGTTAGAAAATTCTTCTTCTTTAATTCAACATTAATTTCAGTAGTTGAAAATTAAAATATTTTGTTAAAAATACGATTTTTAAAAGTCATTTTTTAACTGAAAATTCAATTATTTCATTTTGGGTTAAAAAATTCTTCGTGTTTAGTTAAAAATTGAAAATTTGTTTACCTTTGGTTTTTCTTTTGTTGACAATAATTTTTTTTACGGAAAATTTACATATTTATAGTTGAAAATTTAACTTTTTTGTTGAAAATTAGTTTTTCTTTGGTTAAAAATTCACTTTTTTTTATTTCAAAATTCAAATATTTGGTTGAAATTTCGTTTTTATTTGGTTGAAAATTAAGTTTTTAAACTGAAAATGCAGCTATTCCATTTGTGATTCATAATAATGGGTTGTTTTTAAGCTTAAAATGCATTTATTTAGTTGCAAAATAAACTATTTTGTTTAAAAATCGACTTTTCGTTAAAAACAATTGTTTTTAAAAAAGTTAATTTTTTTCAGCTGAAATGTATTTATTCCAATTTTGGTTTAAAATTTAACATTTTTAGTTGAAAATTGAACTATTCTATTGAAAATTCGACAATTTTTATGTTGAAAATAAAATTTTACTACAAATTTAATTATTCCATTTTTTGGATGGTAATTTAGATTTTTTTATTCAAATAATAATTTTATTAGTTGAGAATTTAACTGTTTTTTTAAAGTATTTTTTCTTTTAATGAAAATTCACCTTTTACTTCTAAAAATTAAACTATTTGTTTGAAAATTTATATTTTTTAGTTTAAACTGTCTTCTTTTTTTCTGTTAAAATTTGTTTTTATTAGTTTAAAAATAACTGTTTTGTTGAAAATTCATTTTTATTTGGTTGAAAATTATATATTTTTTTTTAAACTGAAAATGTAGCATTCCATTTTTGGTTGAAAAATGACCTTTTTTAGTTGAAAATTTAACTATTTTGTTGAAAATTTGACATTATTTGTTGGTGAAAATATTTTTTTTTACTGACAATTTACATTTTTTACTAGAAAATTCAACTGTTTTGTTGAAAAATAATTTGTATTTAAACCAAAAAAAAAAAAAAAATTCATTCATCCAATGTAATTTTTCCCGGAATTTAGACTTTCGACGAAATGTCTTAATTTAGAAAATGAATTTTCTCGTAAATAAGCAATTTGTTGAAATTTCGTACATCTTTGGTTAAAAATTAATTTTATTACACGAAAAATGTAGCATTCCATTTTTGGTTGAAAATTTACCTAATATAGTTGAAAATTTAACTAATTTGTTGAAAATTTGACATTATTGTTTGGTGAAATGAATTTTTTTTACTGAAAATTTACATGTTTTAAATTTTTTGTTGGAAATTTGAAATTATTTGTTTGTGAAAATAATAATTTTTACTGAAAATTTATATTTTTTAGTTGAAAATTCTACTGTTTTGTTTGTAAATTATTTGTTTAGACTGAAAATTGACCTTTTTCATTTTTTCTTAAAAAATTCTTCTTTTTTGATTAAAAATTAATTTCAGTAGTTGAAAATTAAATTATTTTGTTAAAAAAATTCTTCTCTTTCATTAAAAATTGGACTATTCTGTGGAAAATTCGTTTCTTTTTCAGTTGTAGATTAATTTTTCTAACTCAAAATTTGAAAATTTGTTCTTGTTAAAAATCGATATTTTTTAGATCGAGAAGAATTTCTTTCTTGGAAAATTGTACTATTATGTTAACAATTAATTTTTAGAACTGAAAATTTAAGTCCTAATTTTTGTTTATAATTTAGTTTATTTTGTTAATTTTTTATTTTTCTGTTGAAATATATATATTTTTTAAAATGAAAATGCAGTTATTCTATTTTTGGTAAAAAATGTAGTATTCGTGGTCAAAAATTTATTTTTTAGTTGAAAATTTAAATATTTTTTTGAAAATTAGTTTTTTTGTTGTTGAAAATTAATTTTTTAAGCTGAAAATATAACTACCACGTTTGGTTAGAAATTGATCTTATTTTAGTTAAAAAATCATTTATTGAGTTAAAAATTAAAATAATTTATTAAAATTTCGATTGTTTATAGTAAAATCATTTTTTAGCTACAAATTGAAACAATTTCATTTTTGGTTAAAAAATTATCGTTTTGAATAAAAAAATTAATTTCATTAGTTGATAATTAAACTATTTTGTTGAAATTTCGATGTTTTTAAAATCATTTTTTGAATGAAAAATCATATAGTTCATTTTTGGCTAAAAATATCCTTTTTCATTTAAAAATTAATTTCATTAGTTAAAAATTCGTTAATATTTAGTTAAAAATGAATTTTATTAAACTGAAAATGCAGTTATATATTTTTTGTTGAAAATTTACTTTTTTTAGTTGAAAATTCCACTGTTTTGTTGAAAATTAGTTTTCATTAATTAGTATTAAAACAAACCAAAAAAAATATATTTATCAAATTTAATTTTCCTCGTAAATTTGACCATCGACGAAATATCTGAATTTAGAAAATTAATTTTCTCATAAATAAGGAATTTGTTGAAAATTCGGTTATCTTTGGTTAAAAATTAATTTTATTAAACTGAAAATGTAGCATTCAATTATTAGTTGAAAATTTACCTTTTTTAGTTGAAAATTTAACTATTTTGGTGAAAATGTGACATTACTTTTTTGGTCAAAATAATTTTTTTTACTGAAAATTTACATTGTTTAGTTGAAAATTCAACTGTTTTGTTGATAATAAGTTTTCATTCATTTGTATTAAAACAAAAAACAAACAAAAACTCATTTATCCAATTTAATTTTTCCTAGAACTTAAGCAATTTGTTTGAAAATTCATTTATTTTTGGTTAAAAATTCATTTTATTAAACTGAAAATGTAGCATTCCATTTTTAGTTGAAAATTTACCTTTTTTAGTTGAAGATTTAGCTTTTTTTTTGTTGGAAATAATTTTTTTACTGAAAATTTATACTTGTTAGTTAAAAATTATTTTATTAGTTAAAAATTGAACTATTTTGTGGAAAATTAAACTTTTTTGTTGTTAAAAATAGTTGTTTAAATGAAAATTTACACTTTTTAGTTAAAAATTTTTTTATTAGTTGAAATTCTGTTTTATTGAAAATTGTTTTTTTTTTTGTTGAAAAGTAATTTTTTAAACTGAAAATGCATCTATTCAATTTGTGATTTATAATTGATTTACTTTTTAGTTTAAAATGTAATTATTTTGTTGAAAATAAACTATTTGTTGAAAACTCAATTTTTTGTTTGAAAATCATTTTTTAAACGAAAATTAACTTTTTTAGCTGAAAATGTTGCTATTCCATTTTTAATTGAAAATTCACCTTTTTTAGCTGCAAATGGAACTATTTTGTTAAAATTTCGATTTTTTAAAAATAATTTTTAACTGAAAATTAAACTATTTCATTGTTGGTTGCAAAATTATTCTTTTTCATTTAAAAATTAATTTCATTAGTTTATAATGGAATTATTTTGTTGAAAGTTTAACATTTTTTTCGTTGAAAATCATTTTTTTACTGAAAATTTATATTTTTTAGTTGAAAGTTCAACTGTTTTGTTGAAAATTAGTTTTCATTAATTTGTATTAAAACCAAAAAAAAATTAAATTATTCAATTTAATTTTTCCCGGCACTTTGACTATCGACGAAATGTCTTAATTTAGAAAATGAATTTTCTCGTAAATAAGCAATTTATTGAAAATCCGCTATTCGATTTTTATTTGAAAATTTACCTTTTTTTAGTTAAAAATTAAACTATTTTGTTGAAAATTTAACTGTTTTTTGTTGAAAATAATTTTTTTACTGAAAATTGACACTTTTTATTTAGAAATTCTCTTCTTATTTGAAAATTTAACTGTTTTGTTGAAAATTAATTTTTATTTGGGTGAAAATTCACATTTTTAATTGCAAAATTGAACTATTTGGTTGAAAATTTATTTTTTAAACTGAAAATGCAGCTATTTAATTTGTGATTTATAATTTCTTTATTTTTAGTTCAAAATGTAATTATTAGGTTGAAAATAAACTATTTTGTTGAAAATCCCATTTTTTTAACTAAAAATTTACATTTTTTATTTGAAAATTCAACTTTTTTGTGAAAAAATAAAATTTCTTTTTGTTGAAAATAATTTTTTTACTGAAATTTGACACTTTTTAGTTAAAAATTCTCTTTTTCATGTGTAAATGTAAGGTTTTTTTTTTGAAAATTAGTTTTTATTTGAGTGAAAATTCACCTTTTTCATTTAAAAAAATAACTATTTGTTTGAAAATTTATTTTTTTAAATGAAAATTAATTTTTTAGCTGAAAATGTTGCTATTCCATTTTTAGTTGAAAATTGACCTTTTAAAGTTGCAAATTGGAATATTTTGTTAAATTTCGATTTTTCAAAATCATTTTTAACTGAAAATTCAACTATTTCATTGTTGATTACAAAATCATTCTTTTTAATTTAAAAATTAGTTTCATTAGTTGATAATGGAACTATTTTATTGAAAATTTAACTTTTTTTTTAGTTGGAAATTCAACTGTTTTGTTGAAAACTAGTTTTCATTCATTTTTATTAAAACCAAAAAAAATTTATTTATTCACTTTAATTTTTCCCGGAACTTTGACTATCAACAAGATATCTGAATTTATAAAATGAATTTTCTTGTAAATAAGCAATTTTTTGAAAACACGGATATGTTTGGTGAAAAAATGAATTTTATTAAACTAAAAATGTAGCTATTCCATTTTTATTTGAAAATTTACCTTTTTTTAGTTGAAAATTAAACTATTTTGTTGAAAATTTAACTTTTTTTTGGTTGAAAATAATTTTGTTACTGAAAATTGACACTTTTTAGTTATAAATTCTCTTCTTATTTGAAAATGTAACTGTTTTGTTGAAAATTAATTTTTATTTGGGTGAAAATTAACATTTTTCATTTAAAAATTGAACTATTTGGTTGAAAATTTATTTTTTTAAACTGAAAATGCAGCTATTCAATTTGTGATTTATAATTTCTTTATTTTTCAGATCAAAATGTAATTATTAGGTTGAAAATAAACTATTTTGTTGAAAATCCCATTTTTTTAACTGAAAATTTACATTTTTTATTTGAAAATTCGACTTATTTATGGAAAATTTAACTGTTTTTTGTTGAAAATATTTTTTTTTTACTGAAAATTGACACTTTTTAGTTGAAAATTAAACCATTTTGATGAAAATTTAACTTTTTTTTGTTGACCATAATTTTTTTACTGAAATTTGACACTTTTTAGTTAAAAATTCCTTTTTTTTTAAATTTAATTTTTTTGTTGAAATTTTGGTTTGTATTTGGGTGAAAATTCACCTTTTTCATTCAAAAATTGAACTAATTGTTTGAAAATTTATTTTTTAAACT
>NC_046666.1:33310054-33312496 GCF_010883055.1 Belonocnema kinseyi | reverse complement strand
ATATAACTATTTTATTATATTATTTTATTGTTTATATATTTATTATTTATATATTATTATTTATTATCAATTATTAAGATTTTGACAATAATTTGAAAAATATTAAACATATATCTTTATATAAATATTTTATTGTATTTGTGATAAATAAATTATAATTATAAAAAAATGTCACTTGTTTATGAATTCAGAAATTTTTATAATTGTTTTTAAATCCGGGAATTTCCTAGTTCGAAATTTTATTATTAGGAATTTTTATTATTCGGACATTTTTTTATTCGGGAATTTTACAACTTGCATATTAGTGTGAACTTTATTGTCATTTATTGAATTTTCTTGTAAATTTAGAAATCTGGAAAAAACTTGAAGTTTTTAGTAACATTATTTTCTTAATTTTCTAGTACTTTTAATTATTTAAAAAATTTTAAAAAAATGATTATTAGAAATCTTGAATTTTCGATGACTCACGTTTCGAAAATTTGAAGTAAAAAATAATGAAAGTAAAAATTTTCTTCATAGTATGTTTTTATTGAATGCACACAATACAAAGAAAATGTATAAATCGTACTAAGCTGACCGGAATAATTTATTCATACGATTTTTAAAGTACATATTTTAATTCTATCTGTCGTCCTAACATATCACATTGATTAATACATAAGTCTATATTTTTTTCTTTTTTTTTTCTTTCTAAATGGCATACATTTCTCGAAAAAAATTAACACTAAGTCCAACAACATAATTATATTCTTTTCAATCTGTACAATTAACGCGAGTTGTTTGACTTAAGAAAAAAATGGAATACTTCAAGATCAATAATAATAGAATTTAAAGAGCATGTTTTAAAACTAGATTTTCGAAAATCTGAATAAAAAAATAAAGCATAGTTTGCAATATATCAATATATGGAATCGATTTTCAGGAAAAGCTACAAATCTAGATGGCCTCTAAACTTCTAATATGCAAAACGCCTCAAATTATTCTTATTTGTATTTACAAACATATTTTACATCTTAAAAAGAGAAATTCAGTTTCACAGTTTTGTAAAATTGTTTTCTCAAAATTGATAAAAAAAAAAAAAGAAAAAAGAAAAGATACAGCAAGTATCAAAAGTAGATATAGAAAAGCGGTAAAAAATGTAACAAAGTTGTATCAAGGCCTTGCGTAAAGCGACACTATCATGTAAAAATCGCATTGGCGTCTTATAAAATTGCTATAAATTGTAAAATCTTATAAATAGGGAAGTTTAGCAGCCGATAGACAAAATTTCGTGAAAAATCAAATTGGATAAATGAAAAATTAATTTTTTTTTTCAATAAAAATAAATAATAATTAATAAAAGTTTATAGTTTATTCATAAAAGGAAGTTAAACTGGAGTATTTTCGGTTTGAAAAGAAAAAAAATTCATTATTATAGGTGCTGGTCAGGTTTTCTTGCGTATTTCTTTATTTCAAAGAATAAATATTTTAAAGTTTTTTATTTACAACGAAAATTTACAAATGCGATATTTTTGAATTAAAAATTTAACTTTTTTTTTTAATTTGCCTTTTTGACTCCTAAGTCCAACAATTTAGTTGAATTTTTTTACTTCTTTCTGGATTGAAAAATCATTTTGGTTGTAAATTCGTTTTCTTTTGTTTAGTTCAAGTGCTTTTTTTTTGTTTAAAATGTAAATCTTTTTTTTTTGGTTAAAAATTCGAAAAAATCGATGGAAAATTTACAAAATTTAGCAAAACTTCATTTTAATTTTTGAAATTTTTTTTCTGCGTTGTAAATTAATTTTTTTCACTCAAAGTTGAACTATTTTATTTTTGGTTCAAAATTCGTCATTTTTTGTTCAAAATTCAACCAATTGGTGGAAATTTATCTTTTTTAATTAAAAATTCATTTCTTTTGTTGAAAATTGAATTATTTTAATGAAAATTAATTTTTTTAACTGAAAATTTAATTATTAAATTTTCGGTTAAAGTTTTTTTAGTTAAAAATTATTTTTTAACAGTTCAAAAATTAATATATTTTGTTAAAAATTATATATTTTTTAAACTGAAAATGCTATTGCATTTTTGGGTGAAAATTGATCTTTTTTTATTTGAAAATTTATGTATTTGGCTGAAAATTCGTCTTTTTTGGGTGTGAATTCAAATGTTTTTATTTCAAATCTTAATTTTTTTTTGTTTAAAAATTCAACTATTTGGTTTAAAGTTAAAATAATATAAAAAAATTATTTTGTGGAAAACCCGTTTTTTTTTTGTTGCGGTTTTAAATTAATTTCTTTAACTCAAAATTTAAATATTTTATTTTTTGTTAAAAATTTGTCACTTTTCGTTCAAAATTCAACCACTTGGTTGAAAATTTATCTTTTCTAGTTGAAAATTCTTTTCTTTTGTTGAAAATTATCTTTTTTTATTGAAAATTTTATTATTACATTTTTGGTTGAATTT
>NC_046666.1:33304043-33309954 GCF_010883055.1 Belonocnema kinseyi | reverse complement strand
ATATTTCAAATCTTAATTTTTTTTTGTTTAAAAATTTAACTATTCGGTTTAAAGTTAAACGAATATAAACAAAATTATTTTGTGGAAGAACAGCTTTTTTTTGTTGCGTATTTAAATTAATTTCTTTAACTCAACATTTTAATATTTTATTTTTTGTTAAAAATTTGCCACTTTTCGTTCAAAATTCAACAACTTGGTTGAAAATTTATCTTTTCTAGTTGAAAATTCTTTTCTTTTGTTGAAAATTATCTTTTTTTATTGAAAATTTTATTATTACATTTTTGGTTGAATTTTTCTAGTTTAAAATTTATTTTTAATAGTTCAAAAATTAATCTATTTTGTTAAAAATTATATATATTTTTAAACTGAAAATGCTATTGCATTTTTGGGTGAAAATTGGTCTTTTTTTAGTTAAAAATTTATGTATTTGGCTGAAAATTCGTCTTTTTTGGTTGTAAATTCAAATGTTTATATTTCAAATCTTAATTTTTTTTTGTTTAAAAATTTAACTATTCGGTTTAAAGTTAAACGAATATAAACAAAATTATTTTGTGGAAGAACAGCTTTTTTTTTTGTTGCGTATTTAAATTAATTTCTTTAACTCAACATTATATTATTTTATTACATTTTTTATTGAATTTTTTTAGTAAAAAATTCATTTTTAATAGATTAAAATATAATCTTCTTTATTAAAAATTAAATCTTTTTAAAACTGAAGATGCTATTCTATTTCTTGTAGAAAATGTACCTTTTTTAGTTGAAGATTTATGTATTTTTTGAAGATTCTTCTCTTTCATTAAAAATTTAACTATTCTGTGGAAAATTCGTTTTTTTCAGTTGCAGATTAATTTTTCTAACTCAAAATTTAAAAATGTTTTTTGTTTAAAAATGGATCTTTTTTAAATCAAGAAGAATTTCTTTCTTTGAAAATTGAACTATTTTGTTTAAAATTAATTTTTAAAAATGAAAGCTATTCTATTTTTGGTAAAAAATTTAATATTTCTGGTCGAAATTTAATTTTTTAGTTGAAAATTTTAATATTTTGTTGAAAATTAGTTTTTTTTTTTAAATTAATTTTTTAAACTAAAAATGTAACTTCCATGTTTCGTTTGAGATTAATCTTCTTTTAGTTGAAAATTCATTTATTAATTTAAAAATTAAAATAATTGGTTAAAAATTCGATTTTTTTGCATCATTTTTGAACTCAAAATTGAACTAATTCATTTCTGGTTAAAAAATTATCGTTTTTAGTAAAAAAAATTTCTTTAGTTGATTATTAAACTATTTTGTTGCAAAATTGATTTTTTAAAATCCTTTTTAACTGAAAATTCAACTATTTCATTTTTAGTTGAAAATTATTCTTTTTTTTTGTTCAGAATTAAACTCCTTTGTTAAAATTTCGATTTTTTGATAATCATTTTTAGAATAAAAAATCAACTAGTTCTTTTTTAATTGAAAAATTATTCTTTTTTATTAAAAAATTAATTTCGTTAGTTTAAAATTCGTCAATCTTTGGTTAAAAATGAATGTTATAAAACTGGAAACGCAGTTATTCCATTTTCGGTTGAAAATGTACCCTTTTTAGTTGAAAATTGAACTATTTTGTTGAAAAATCGACATTTCTTTGGTTGAAAATATTTTTTTAACTGAAAATTTACATTTTTTTAATAAAAAATGTTACTTTTTTGTTGAAAATTAATTTTTTAAACTGATAATGCAGCTATTCCATTTGTGGTTAATAATTTATTGATTTTTTTTAGCTTAAAATGCATTTATTTAGTTGCAAAATCAACTATTTTGTTCTTTTGTACTTTGTTGAAAATCATTTTTGTTTAACTGAAAATTAAACTATTCCATTTTTGGGTGAGAATCTATATAATTTTTTAGTTAAAAATTAATTTAATGTGCTTAAAATTTGTTTTTTTTATAACGAAATTTTTTTAAACTGAAAATGCGGCTATTTAATTTTGTTATTTAATATATTTTGTTGGAAAATCGCGTTTTTTGGATAAAAATTAATTTTTGACACTGAAAATAAAATTATTCAATTTTTATTTGAAAATTTATATTTTTTAGTTTAAAAGGCATTTATTGCTTGAAAATTGAACTCTGCTGTTGAAAATTCATTTTTCTTTGATTGAAAATTCACCTTTTACTTTTAAAAATTCAACTATTTGATTGAAAACTCGTATTTTTCGTAGAAAATTAATTTTATTGTTTTAAAATTCATCTTTTTGGTTGAAAATAGATTTTTTTCAAAGCCATTTTTTCGCTTTAAAATATAGATATTTTATTTTGGATGAAATTTTATGTTTTTTAGTTAAAAATTAATTTTTAGAACTGAAATTTTAATTTACAATTTTTGTTTATAATTTAGTTTATTTTGTTAATTCTTTTTTTTTATGTTGAAAAATATATTTAAAAAAAAATGAAAATGCAGCTATTCTATTTTTGGTAAAAAATGTTTGATAATTAAACTATTTTGTACAAAATTCGATTTTTTAAAATCCTTTTTATCTAAATATTTAATTATTTCATTTTTAGTTAAAAAGTTATTCTTTTTTGTTAAAATTTCGATTTTTTGAAAATCATTTTTTTAATGAAAAATCATCTAGTTGATTTTTGCTTAAAAAATTACCCTTTTTAATTTAAAAATTAATTTCATTAGTTGAAAATTCGTTAATCTTCGGTTAAAAATTAATTTGATTAAACTGAAAATGCAGTTATTCCATTTTTGGTTGAATTTTTACCTTTTTTATTTGAAAATTCAACTATTTTGTTGAAAATTTTTTTTTTTTTACACATAATTTACATATTAATAGTTGAAAATTTAACTTTTTTATTGAAAATTACTTTTTCTTTGGTTGAAAATTCATCTTTTTTATTTCAAAATTCAAAGCTTTGGTTGAAAATTCGTTTTTATTTGGTTGAAAATCAAATCTTTAAACTGAAAATGCAGCTATTCCACTTGTGGTGCATAATTTATTGATTTTTTTTAGTTGAAAATGCATTTATTTAGTTGCAAAATCAACTATTTTGTTTAAAAATCGATTTTTCGTTAAAAATAATTTTTTTTTAAAAAAAAAGGTAATTTTCTTAGGTGAAATGTATTTGTTCCATTTTTGGTTTAAAATTTAACTTTTTTAGTTAGAAATTGAACTTTTCTGTTGAAAATTCGACAATTTTTATGTTGAAAATAAATTTTTTGATGAAAATTCAGATTTTTTTAGTTAAATAATATTTTTTTAGTTAAGAATTTAACTGTTTTTTTGAAAATTATTTTTTCTTTTTTTGAAAATTTACCTTTTTTAGTTGAAAATTTAACTAGTTTTTTGAAAATTATTTTTTTTCAACTGAAAATTGAACTACTCCATTTTTGGATAAAAATATATGTAATTTTTTAGTTAAAAATTAATTTGATGTGCTTAAAATTCGTTTTTTTTTAATAAATTTTTTTTAACTGAAAATGCAGCTATTCCGTTTTTTTAAATTAATATATTTTATTGGAAATTCGCGTTTTTTGGATAAAAATTAATTTTTGACACTGAAAATATAATTATTCAATTCTTGATTGAAAATTCACATTTTTTAGTTTAAAAGGCATTTATTGCTTGAAAATTGAACTAGTTTCTCGAAAATTCGATTTTTTGTTTCTAAAAATCACTTTTTTAACCGTCACTTTATTTTTTTTCAGTTAAAAATTCCCTTTTTCAATTGAAAATTCAACTATTTGATGGGAAACTCGTCTTTTTCGTGAAAAATTAATTTTCTTATTTTAAAATTCATCTTTTTAGTTAAAAAATAATTTTTAAAGCCATTTTTTCGATTTAAAATATAGATATTCTATTTCAGTTGAAAGTTTATGTTTTTTAGTTTAAAATTTGATTTTTTTTTCGAAAATGGGAGTTTTCTATTGAAAATTAATATTTGAAACTTAAAACAGAACTATTCCAAATTAAATTAAAAACTAATCCTTTTTAAAATTTAAAAGGCATTTATTTACTTGAAAATTCAACTATTTTGTCTCAAATTCTATTTTTTATTGTTGAAACCCACTTTTTAACTGTAAATTTATTTTTTTTTTTAGTTAAAACTTCATTTTATTAGCTAAAAATTTAGCTATTTGGTTGAACATTCGCTTTTCTTCCGCTATTTTTTTGTATTAACTGAGAATTTAACAATTTTGTCAAAAATTCATTTTTATATTGAAAATTATTATTTTTTAAACTGACAATGTTGCTATGCCAATTTCTGGTTTAAAATTAATTCGATTAAAGTTAAAAATTCTACAATTTGGATGGAAATTCATGTTTTTTGATTGAAAGACCGTCTTTCTAGTAGAAAATTAATCTACTTGTTCAAAAAATCATCTTTATAGTTATAAATTTATATTTATTATTTGAAAACTCAATTATTCGATGTAAAATTTCCACTTTTCAAACTGAATGACCTTTCTTTCCTTATTTTATAAATAAACCATAAACTTGTATCATTATTTTCTATGAGAGAAAAAAAAAGAATTATTCATTCATGGAAATTGAATTTTCGGGGAGGCTGATAAACCTATTGTCTTTTAGATTTTAAAGAAATCTACCTCTTCGCATAATATTTCCTAATAATATTATTTTCAACGCAAAGTCTAAGGACATATATAACTATTTATATAATTGTTTTCGATAAAAAAAAAAAAACATTTAGTAAATTGAGGACATGAAAATGAGAAGTAAAAGCCATTTTACGTTCTACTCAAACTCATATATCTTAATAAATGGCACAGGCTAAAAAAAATTGATAGAAGATCATTTTCATATCCTAAAATACATGCACTCATTTGAATAAAAAAAAATATATAAAAAAAAATTCGTCTCGAGAGCAATTCTTTGCGAAATACCATATAAGCGAAAATTTGAGCTCAATCGAATTAAAGTAGGACCTACATTATCGATTTTTGATGATTTCTGCTTATTTGGCATTTAAAAATTGAAAAGAAAAAAATGTGTTTTTTTTTTCTTTTCAAAAATAATTTCAAGTTTATAACTCAGTTGTCATGTGAGATGTGAGGGCTTGGACGCGCGCGGCATTGCAGCTTTTGCAGAGGACATGATCGTCCAGGGGGTAACATCCGCGGCCTTCCGTGTCCGAGGATAAAACGAGGCCACAGTCCTCACATTTGTAGCATTGAATGTGAAAACTCCGGTCCAATGCCACAACTCGAACGGTCTCGTCCTGGCCTGGTTCTGGCATAATTGGCAGTTTGCAGACGCAACAGCGAGGGGCAAATTTTCTGGAAAGAAATTAAAAAAAAAAAGAAATTGCTTACTTGCCGAGAAAATTCATTTTCTAAATTCAGATATTTCGTCGGGAAAAATTAAATTGGATAAATTAATCTTTTTTTGTGTTCTTTAGTTTTAATACAAATTAATTTAAACCAATTTTCCAACAAAATAATTTATTTTCAACCAAATAATTGCATTTTAATCTAAAAATAAAGAAATTATGATTCAAAAATTGAATAGCTGCATTTTCAGTTTAAAAAATAAATTTTCAACCAAATAGTTCACTTTTTAAATGAAAAAGGTGAATTTTCACCCAAATACAAACTAAGTTTCAACAAAACACTTAAATTTTCAAATAAAAAAAAGAAAATTTTCAACTAAAAGTGTCAATTTTCAGTGAAAAAATTATTTTCAACAAAAAAAAAGTTAAATTTTCATCAAAATGGTTTAATTTTCAACTAAAAAGTGTCAATTTTCAGTAAAAAAAATTATTTTCAACAAAAAATAGTTAAATTTTCCATAAAAAAGTTGATTTTTCAAATAAAAAATGTAAATTTTGAGTTAAAAAAATGGGATTTACAACAAAATAGTTTATTTTCAACCTAATAATTACATTTTGAACTAAAAAATAAAGA
>NC_046666.1:33292773-33303943 GCF_010883055.1 Belonocnema kinseyi | reverse complement strand
TAATAATAATAATAATAAAATAAAAAATAATAAAAATATATTTGTGGATGAAATTTAAAAAAAATAAATTTCAACTAATAAAACTCATTTCTAGCTTTATAAAAAAACTTTACAGTTGAAAAGCGATTTTCAACCACAAACAATCGAATTTTCAACAAAATAGTTCAATTTTTGAGTATTAAATGTTTTTAAAATAAAATTCATTTCTAATCGAAGATAAACGAATTTTCAACAGAATAATTTATTTTTAAACCAATGAAATTAATTTTTGAATAAAAAGAATAATTTTTTCACCAACAATGAAATAGTTGAATTTTCAGTTAAAAATGGTTGTTAAAAAATCGAAATTTAGCTAAAAAAATTAATTTTCGCTTAAGAAAAGATTTTCAACCCAAAAAATTGAGTTTTCAACAAAATAGTTTATTTTCAACCAAATAATTGCATTTTGATATAAAAATAAAGAAATCATGATTCATAAATGGAATAGCTGCATTTTCAGTTAAAAAAATTAATTTTCAATCAAATAGCTAAATTTTTAAATAAAAAATATGAATTTTCGCCCGAAGAAAAACTAATTTTCAAAAAGAACAATTCAATTTTCAACTAATAAAAGAAATTTTAACTAAAAAATATAAATTTCCTGTAAAAAGATTAATTTAGACAAACAAAAGTTAAATTTTTAACAAAATAGTTTAATTTTCAACTAAAAAAGGGTAAATTTTAAAGTAAAAATAGAATTTCTACATTTTCAGTTAAATAAAATTCATTTTTAACCGAAGAATAACGAATTTTCAACTAATGAAATTAATTTTGAAATAAAAAAGAATAATTTTTTATCCAACAATGAAATAGTTGACTTTCATTTAAAAATGATTATTAAAAATCGAAATTTTAACAAAATAGTTCAATTTACAATTAAAAAAGGTGAATTTTCAATTAAAAATGGAATAGCAACATTTTCAGCTAAAAAAAATTTATTTTCATTTAAAAAATGATTTCCAACCCAAAAAATTGAGTTTTCAACAAAATAGTTTATTTTCAACCAAATAATTGCATTTTGATCTAAAAATAAAGAAATCATGATTCACAAATGGAATAGCTGCATAGCTACATTTTCAGTTTAAAAAATTAATTTTCAATCAAATAGTTAAATTTTTTAATGAAAAAGGCGAATTTTCGACCAAAGAAAAACTAATTTTCAAAAAGAACAGTTCAATTTTCAACTAATAAAATAAATTAAACTAAAAAATAAAAATTTCCAGTGAAAAAATTATTTTTGACAAAAAAGTTTAATTTTCAACTAAAAATAGAATAGCTACATTTTCAGTTTAATAAAATTCATTTTTAACCGAAGAATAACGAATTTTCAACTAATGAAATTAATTTAGAAATAAAAAGAATAATTTTTTAACCAACAATGAAATAGTTGAATTTTTAGTTAAATATGATTATTAAACATCGAAATTTTAACAAAATAGTTCAATTTACAAAGGTTTCCAAAGATTTCTCAACAATTTCAGAGAAATTTAAAAGATTTCGAATTATTTCACTAAGAAATAAATTAATATTATTTTTTTAATTTTATAAAAATTTCAAAACTCTAACAAAAACTTTTAGTTTCTAATAATCTTTTTTTTAATAATTAAAGGTACTAGAAAATGAAGAAAATAATTTTATTCCAAACCTCAAGTTTTTGCTAGATTTCATAATTTAACATTAATTTCTATTTTTATAAAAAAATTATAATGTTTTTAATATCTCGTAGATTTTACAAAAAAAAAGATTTCAAAAAATTTCACTAAAATTTCCAGATATCTCTTTAAGAACTGTATTTTTACAAGAAAATTCAATAAATTACAGTAAAGTTCAGAATAATATGCAAATTGTAAAATTCCCAAATAAAAAAATGTCCCAATAATAAAAATTTCTAATAATAAAATTCCAAACTAGGAAATGTCTGAATTTATAAACAATTGAAATTTTTAAAATAAATATTCATTTATTACAAATACGATAATAAAATCTTTATATAAAAAATATATGTTTAATATTTCTAAAGTTATTGTCAAAATTTTAATAATTGAACGAAATATATTTGTGGATGAAATTTTTGAAAAACGAATTTTCAACAAATAAAGTGAATTTTTAATTTAAAAATATATAATTCTTAAACCAAAAATGGAAGAGTTAAGTTTTCAGTAAGAAAATGATTCTCAACCAAAAAAATCGAATTTTCAACAAAATAGTTCAATTTTTAAGTAATAAGTGTTTTTTAAACTAAGAGAATATGAATTTTCAACCCAAGAAAACACGATTTTTCAACATTTTTAGTTAAAAATATTAATTTTCGTTTAAGAAAGGATTTTCAACCTAAAAAATTGAGTTTTAATCAAATAGTTTATTTTCAACCAAATAATTGCATTTTGATTTAAAAAATAAAGAAATGATGAATCAAAGATACACCAATTTTTAACAAAACAGTTAAATTTTCAACTAAAAAAAGAAAAAATGTTAAATTTTCAACAAAATATTTCAATTTTCAACTAAAAAAGGTAAATTTTCAAGTAAAAATGGAATAGGTACCTTTTCAGTTTGAAAAAATTTATTTATAATCAAAAAGAATAATTGTTTAACCAACAATCAAATAGTTGAATTTTCAGTAATAAATGATTTTAAAAAAATCGAAATTTTAACAAAAGCTTTTTGTTGGATTAGTCAGCTGGATTTCACAATTTGTAAAAATATTACAAAAATTTCTATTCTTATAAAAAAAAATTTATTATCTCGTAGATTTTTCAAATATTTTGAGATATTTCAATGATTATTCAAAAATTGAAATATTTCAAAAATTTTCACTACGATTTCTAGATATCTCTACTAGAACTTTATTTTTGCAAGAAAATTAAATAAATTACAATAAAGTTCACAATAAAATGCAAGTTGTAAAATTCCCTGATAAAAAAATGTCCAAATAATAAAAATTCCTAATAATAAAATTCCAAACTAGGAAATTTCCTAATTTAAAAACAATTTTTAAAATTTCTGAATTTATAAGCAAGTGACATTTTTTTAATAATTATTATTTATTACAAATACAATAATAAAATATTTATATACAAAATATAGGTTTAATATTTCTAAAGTTATTGTCAAAATTTTAATAATGGAAAAAACATATTTGTGGATGAAATTTCTATATAAAGAATTTTCAACAAAACAGTTAAATTTTCAACTAATAAAATTAATTTCTAGCTTAAAAAAAAATTTACAGTTGAAAAGCGATTTTCAACCACAAACCATCTACTCTTAAACAAAATAGTTCAATTTTTAAGTGATAAATGTTTTAAAAATTTTTTTAATTTGAATTTTCAACCAAAAAACACGAATTTTCAACAAAATACATAATTTTTCAACTAAGTAGTTCAATTTACAACTAAAAAAGGTGAATTTTCAACCACAGAAAAACTAATTTTTAACAAAAAA
This sequence comes from Belonocnema kinseyi, assembly GCF_010883055.1. Lineage (NCBI taxonomy): Eukaryota > Metazoa > Arthropoda > Insecta > Hymenoptera > Cynipidae > Belonocnema > Belonocnema kinseyi. Next base: position 33,300,460 of record NC_046666.1, on the reverse strand, counting down.
GTTAACTTTATAACTAAAAAATGTAAATTTTCAGTTAGAAAATTATTTTCAATAAAAAAAGTTAAATTTTCGACAAAATAGTTCAATTTTCAATTAAAAAATTACAAGTAACAATGGAATAGCTACATTTTCAGTTTAATAAAATTCATTTCTAATCAAAGATAAATAAATTTTCACAGAATAATTTAATTTTCAACTAAAGAAATTAATTTTTCAATAAAAAAGAGTAATTTGTTAACCAACAATTAAATAGTTGAATTTTCAGTTAAAAATTATTTTAAAAAATCGAAATTTCAACAAAATAGTTACATTTGCAACTAAAAAAGGTGAATTTGAAATTAAAAATGGAAGACCAACATTTTCAGCTAAAAAAAAAATAATTTTCGATTAAAAAATAATTTTTAACCCAAAAATTGAGTTTTCAACCAAATAGTTTATTTTCAACCAAATAATTGCATTTTGATCTAAAAATAAAGAAGTTATGATTCAGAAAGGGAATAGCTGCATTTTCAGTTTAAAATATTGATTTTCAACCAAATAAAAACAAACTTATGTTCAACCAAAGAAAAAATAATTTTCAAGAAAACAGTGAAATTTTCAACTAAAAAAAGATTTTAGTACGATTTGTACGTAATTTGTGCATTCAATAAAAGCATACTATGAAGAAAATTTACTTTTATTATTTATTACTTCAAATTTTCGAAACACGAGACATCGAAAATTCAAGATTTCTGCAAATATTTTACAAATATTTAAAAAATTCCAAAAGTTTTCCAAACATTTCTCAACAATTTCAGAGAGATTTCAAAGATTTCGAATTATTTCACTAAGAAATAAATTATCATTATTTTTAAATTTCATAAAAGTTTCAAAATTCTAACAAAACTTTTAGTTTCTAATAATCATTTTTTTTAATTTTTAAAATAATTAGAAGTACTAGAAAATGAGAAATAATAATTTTACTAAAAACCTCAAGTTTTTGCTAGATTTCACAACTTTTTGAAAATTTTACAATAATTTATATTTTTATAAAAAATAATAATTTTTTTAATAGCTCGTAGATTTTACAAATATTTTAGAGATTTGAATTTCCAAAAATTTTACTAAGATTTCCAGATATCTCTCCTAAAAGAATATTTCAACTAATAAAATTAATTTCTAGCTTGAAAAAAATTAATTTACAGTTGAAAAGCGTTGAAAATTTAGAAAAATCGAAATTTTAACAAAATAGTTCGATTTACAACTGAAAAGGTGAATTTTTAATTAAAAATGGAATTGTAAAAGTTTCAGCTAATAAAATTAATTTTCATTTCAAAAATGATTTTCAATCCAAAAAATGGACTTTTTAACAAAATAATTTATTTTCAACTAAATAATTGCATTTTAAACTAAAAATAAATAATGAATCATAAATGAAAAAGCTGCATTTTCAGTTGAAAAAATTAATTTTTAACCAAATAAAAACTCATTTTCAACAAAACATTGAAATTGTCTACTGAAAAAAGAATTTAATATGATTTGTACGTAATGTGTGTATTCAATAAAAGCATATTATGAAGAAATTTTTGCTTTATTATTGGTTGCTTCAAATTTTCGAAACACAAGACATTGAAAATTCAAGATTTGTACAAGAATTTTATAAATATTTCAAAAATTCCAATAGGTTTCAAAAGATTTTTCAAAAATTTTAGAGAGTTTTCAAAGATTTTGAATTATTACACTAAGAAATAAATTATTATTTTTTTTAATATTGTTTTTTCAATTGTATAAAAGTTTCAAAATTCTAACAAAAACTTTTAGTTTCTAATAATCATTTTTTTTATTTCAAAAATAATTAAAAGTACTAGAAAATGAAGAAAACAGTTTGATTTCACAATTCTTAAAAATTTTATAATAATTTCTATCATAAAAAACAATAATTTTTTAATATCGTATATTTTACAAGAATATTTTTAAATTTTCTGAATTTATAAACAATTCCAATTTTGTTATAAATATTATTAATTTATCACAAATATAATAATAAAATATCTATATAAAAATATGTTTAAAATTTGTAAAATTATCGTCACAATTTGAATAATGGGAAAAACATATTTGTGGATGAAATTTCTGAAAAAAAAATTTTCAACAAAACAGTGAAATTTTCAACTAATAAAAATAAATTAAAAGTTAAAAAAAATTCAGAGTTTAAAAGCGATTTTCAACCACAAATAGTCGAGTTTTCAACAAAATAGTTCAATTTTTAAGTAACAAATGTTCTTTTAACTGAAAAAATATGAATTTTCAACTACAAAACAGGAATTTTAAACAAAATACATGATTTTTCAACAAAATAATTCAATTTGTAACTAAAAAAGGTGAATTTTCAATTAAAAATGGAATAGCAACATTTTCAGTTAAAAAAATAATTCTCGATTAAAAAATGATTTTCAACCAAAAAATTTGATTTTTCAACAAAATAGTTACTTTAATAACAAAATAATTACTTTTTAACCAAAGAAAAACGAATTTTCAGCTAAATAGTTGAATTTTTTTAATAAAAAAGGTAAATTTTCGCCCAAAAAAACTAATTTTCAACTAAAAAATTTATATTTTTAAGTAAAAAAATTATTCTCAACACAAAAAAGGTAAATTTTTAAGTAAAAATGGAATATAATATTATCGAATTAAAAAACTCATGACTTATAGAATATCCGAATTGTAAAATTCCCGAAATTAAACATTAAAAATAATTTGTAAAAATAATATTTCATTATTGTTTTTGTAATCAAAACAATATATTCATTAAAAAATTGTAATTATCTAATTTCGGCTATTGTTCAAATCGGATTTTTCCAGGGATTTTTCAATTCGCTAATATTACCAACTACCGGGAATTTTATTATTCAGGAATTTTCTAATTTGGGAATTTTATTTTTCGAAATTTTTCGGTCGTCCCAATCATTTTTGATCAATTACTATTATTTTTATATATATAATAAAAATATTAGATTATTGTATTTAAAATAAATAATATTTATGATAAAAATTTTTATTCTTTAAATTCGGGAATTTTCTAGATCGCATATTTTATAATACGAAATTTTTCAAATTCAGTAATATTAGCAACTGGCACGATTTTTATTAATCGGGAATTATCCATTTTTGTCAGGATTCAATTTTAAAATAATTTTTTTAAAATTACAATTTTCCCATAGAAACCACCATTTTTTATTAAGATTCACTTTAAAATTAAAAAAAAAATACAATTTTCATATTGTACTTTATTGTATTTTATTTTGAAAATACATTTATACCCGGGAAATTTCAAGATTTTAAGAGTAAGATCAATATTCAGACGAATTAAAAAGAAAAAAAACTCTTATTTCAATTACCTGCATAAAATAACTTCTTCACTGAAAATTAATGGAGTCGGGTAAAAAAATGACACTTCAAATTGAATAGGTTTCACGTTGCATGAAGTTTTATTCGTTTACGATAGAGATGTACATTTTATTTGACGCTATATCTCTTGCTTCACTATATTTTTCCAGCTATGTTCATGCATAGTCGTCTTTATTCTTCTTCTTTTTTTATTGTTATAATAATATTATAATATATAATAGACTTTTTAAATATAATATGTATTTCTTACAATATCATGTACTTTTATTATCGTAAATTAAATAATCAAATCTTATATCCCGTAATAACAACCTACGTGTCATTTTTTGTGTATACTTTTGTTATATTGGTACATAAATTTTCTGTCGTTTTTATAAGGGCTCAGCTTGTGGATCGTGCGAGGTACTTCCTTACGGATTTTCTCCCTAAGAAACAGACCGAAGCAGCGAAACACAAAATAGTATTTACTCCGTTACTCCTACTTTGATTACTAACGCGGTGCTACAAACGAAAAAAAAAAACAACTGAACAGTAGTTTTATTTGATAAAAAACAAAGAAAAAAAATCAATTCACCGTTTTCATTGTCAGGTACGCTATAAACTTCTATACAATGTGATCACAAAAAAAGAAATTTCAGGATGCATTCTATTAGCTGAAAAAACAGAATCAACTTTTTTTTACGTGCAGATTTCCGTTACAAAAATTCAAAAAAATCGAGAGGGCAATTGATTGTTCATTATTTTATACACTACTTGAATCACAGCTGATTTTTAATTCCGAAACAAATCTAATTCTACTTTTTCATCTCATGCTTCCTCAAAATATAGTTGTTTTTTCTTTTCAAGTCGAAGGATTTAGTGACTACATATATATATATATATATAAAAGAAAAAAAAGCACCGAAACACTCTTTGTCTACTTTTCAGTCAGTCTCGTTTAAACATAATAGTTTTTTTCATCCCTTTTTTTTCATTTCATTTGAAAGCAAAATTCGAGGCTGTACTTGCCGCCTAAAAATTAAATAAAGCAAGTACTTGGCAGTCCACAAACTCAAACGCGTCCCTATCTTCGTACGCGTATAACACATTTATCATCCTATCGATGTTTCCGCTATCTACGATAACTAGCTTCTAGCTTAGACTTTTTCTTTTAATATACCTTACGGTGAATATATTATCTTTTTATCAGTACCGTTCTACGTTCAACTCGGTGTCCCCGTTTTATTACAACGATTAATCACAAATAAAGCTTGCATCTCGAGAGAGAAAGAGAGAGAGAGAAAAAAATAATCAAAGTTCCACCGAGTCCAACGCAGAATTTTGCTTCTTTATACGTTAATTTCTCGCCAATTTCACATACACACGGACGTACGTATATATATGTATTCCTCTCGTGTCAAATATACATCTGTTGCGTTCACTCGATAAATTAATACGTCTCTTTATATTTTAATTTCTTTAAGACACTAAAAATAGGTGGCGGTCTTGCGAACTATAAATTAGGCGGCGGTCTTGCGACCTCAATACCGTCACCTGTTCCATAGTGTTTCAAGTAAAGCTTTCAAACACAAAAAAATAGATGGCGGTCTTGCGACCCAAAAATAGATGGCGGTCTTGCGACCCCAATACCACCACCTGTTAAATTGTCTTTTAAATTTAAGCTTTAAAACACAAAAAATAAGTGGCGGTCTTGCGACCTCAATACCGTCACCTGTTCCACTGTGTTTCAAGTAAAGCTTTCAAACACAAAAAAATAGGTGGCGGTCTTGCGACCCAAAAAATAGATGGTCTTGCGACCCCAATACCACCACCTGTTAAATTGTGTTTTGAATTTAAGCTTTAAAACACAAAAAATAAGTGGCGGTCTTGCGACCTCAATACCGTCACCTGTTCCATTGTGTTTCAAGTAAAGCTTTCAAACACAAAAAAATAGGTGGCGGTCTTGCAACCCAAAAAATAGATGGTCTTGCGACCCCAATACCACCACCTGTTAAATTGTGTTTTAAAGTTATGCTTTAAAACACAAAAAATAAGTGGCGGTCTTGTGACCTACAAATTAGGCGGCGGTCTTGCGACCTCAATACCGTCACCTGTTCCATTGTGTTTCAAGTAAAGCTTTCAAACACGAAAAAATAGGTGGCGGTCTTGCGACCCAAAAAATAGATGGCGGTCTTGCGACCCTAATACTACCACCTGTTAAATTGCGTTTCAATTAAAGCTTTGAAACACAACAAATAGGTGGCAGTCTTGCGACCTGAAATTTAGTGACAGTTTTGCGACTCAAAATTTAGTGGCGGTTTTCGACCCAATACCAGCATCTTTTTGGAAGTAAAGCTTTAAACACACAAACAAAAAATAATTGGAGGTCTTACCTGTTAAATTGTGTTTCCAGTAAAGTATTAAAATACAAAAAAAATGGTGTCGGTCTTGCGACCCAAAATTTAGTGAAGGTTTGCGACCCAATACCGGCATCTGTTAAATTGTGTTTTGAAGTAAAGCTTTAAAGCACACAAAAAATTAACTGGCGGTCTTGCGAGCCAAAGAAAATAAGTGGCGGTCTTGCAGCCCAAAAAAATATGTGGCGGTCTTGCGACCCAAAAAAAAAGGTGGCGGACTGCCACTTTTTAAATAGTGTTTTGAAGTAGAGACGTAAATATTTAAGTGAGTGCGCGATTTGTGTAAATGTTCCTTAATGCAAGTTGCGCAACAACTTTTACACATACTTGAACAGTCACAGCCACATCCACGTATTGAGCGTTCGCGCACACGGTCACTCGCAGTTTTACACCATTTAATTAAATATGTATATATATATATATATTGCTCGGATTAATGACGTGTATCGTACATAGAAATAGGTGCCGAAAAAATGAGTCGTCGTCATCGTTTGTCCATTCAAGAAATGGCATTGACTGAGAATTTGGCTGCCATAATATTAGTCTCATATTTGCCATTTTATCTTAGTCTCGTATTTCATACAAAAAAAAAAAGAAGCAAATAATAATCTATCTGCCTTATGTATTAATTAGTTTCCTCTCTCGCTTGTTTTGGGATTCGTGTGGGCGTTATTTTGGGGCCGCCATTTAAAGCCGTTTTTTTTTATTAATTAATTAATAAATAAATATAAGAACAACAATTTTTTTCGAACACTTTTCGTCGTTAACAACATTAGAGGCTCTTGGAACGTAACGCAACAAATATTCAACGATACAACCATTGAAACAAATAGAAGGCACTCTCTCTCTTTCGCTCGATCCCTATCGCTCGTTCTCTCGCTTTCTTTTAATAAATAAACTTTTTTTTTTCTTTGTAACAACTCACAAATATTTAATACTCACTCGAGGCCTTGACAAGTCACTCACCCTACCTCCTGTTCTCGACTCTTTGTTCTTTTAAATAGATATTAATATTAATATTATTATTATATAATATAAGCTACAATATGCGAGATATGAGATAACAAATGTTCATTTTCTTTTCATATATAGGTAAAAGAAATCCACGTTCATAACAATTATGTAGATTATCAGTTAAACCGTTTTAATATTATATAATAATTTAATTATTGTTATTTGCTTGGAAGCTCACAGCCGACACATTTTTAATTCATTATCATCTTCTTTTTTTGTTTTTTTTTTCCTTATTTTTTATCTTATTCGTTTGGGTAGAGGGCTTTCTGTTTTTCAATCTTTCTTTTTCTCTCTTGCGAAAGAAGAAGTTTGGAAAAAAATGAGTCTTCGTGAAAACAAAGAAAGCATACGCTGTCTAATCAAACTCTAAGTCAGTACTGACGAAAACGCTCATTCGTGAGCGTTTGCGAGCTCGTTCGTGAGCTCGTTCGTGAGCTCGTTCGTAACAACTGTAAGTACTCGAATGAAAAAATACAGTCGGGAGTTGAAAAGAAAAGGGATTTTTGGCAGTGCCTTGAGCAACTGTTACGAAACCAACTCTAAACTGTCTCCCTATTACCCTCGTTTGTTCTAGTTCTTCTTCTTCTCTCTCTTTTTTTTTAAATCTTTTTTCTTCTTTTTGAACATATGACAGATCGCTCATATATATTTTGTACGATAATAACAACGTTATTTGTTTCTGTTTACCGTAAAACGGATCCGTCTAACTACTCTAGCCTTGCTCGCGAGATTCATATTTTTTTGTCGAGCCTATCACGCAAAATGTCAAATATCGCCATTACACTGACGTATTTCTCATTACATACATTACTCGGCCTCACAAAGAAACTCGTTCAATTATCAGCCAAAGATTAGATTCATATTACTGAAATACTTAAAAGGACTCCATT
>NC_046666.1:33232350-33292673 GCF_010883055.1 Belonocnema kinseyi | reverse complement strand
AGACAATGGAGATTTTAAATATTAGAGCAATAGGGCGACTAAATTTAGGAAATAGAAACATCTTTTCAAGAAATCAAACTTCAAGGACAGAACGAAAGCAAGCTTTAAATTAAAAGCTTTTGTTATCTCAAAACACAGTCTAGATTTTAATTTAACACATATTAAATTAACATGTATGACAAGACAAAGTAACAAAAATACTATGTGTGTTTGTGTTTTTTTTTTAAATACATATAATCTCCCTGAATCTGAATTATAGGAATGATTCGTTCTTAGGCCGATTTTATCGACACGCAGACTGTGATTTTTCATTAAATTTGAGTTACTTCAAAATCAAGTGAAACTCGGCGTGATTTCGCAGTGTTTGTTAGCTGGAATGCTATTTAGCATCGCCATAAACTTTCAAAGGCCCTTAAATTAGTTCTTTACCGACTCATTCCCTTAGATATTAATTTTTTTTATTAATAAGGCCAAGAATAACATTCATCACTGCCAGTTTGCATAGTAGCTTTTCAAGGACGTATAGCACTTTTTCCTCGTTATTTTTAAAGCAAATAAAATATCGCATTGAAATTTTGGAATTAAGGAAATCTAATCACTCATTCAATTTTGCATTTTGTTTAAGAACTGCAAATTAATTTTTATTTTATGTCACTGAAAGTAATCGAAGCCCAGGAGACACAAAACCATCAAAGTCCTTGAGACGTTCCTAGGATGTCCTATGTCCGCCCAATGACCAAAAAACCATGAATATCACAAGAACGTGCTTGGGTCGTTTCAAGGACGTCCATTATCAGTACAATCAACTTTTAATGTCCTAAAGTTTTTTTAAAGACATAGGACGTTTTCTATATATTCTATTCTGAAATTCTTCAATGTTTCTTTCTAGCTGAACCAAAACTTGATGACAAATTTGAATAAAAAAATGTTTTACATCATGCTGTATGCCAAAAACTTAGGTTTATTTGCGAAATTTTCTTTAGTTAAAAAATAAGTCACAGTTTACCATATGCCCCTAAATTACATTTTTTGCATTCGTGCCGGAATATTTCGGGAGGCGGCGTTGAAAAAAAGTCGCGAGTTTGCATCATCAAATTATGAGTTGAATTTGTTTGAAATTTACAATTTAGCTATGAATAACATGTTTATTTAGGAAATAAGATTTCGACCGGCGAAAAAATAATGATCTTTTGGACATAGGACGGCCTATGTGCTGACGTAGGACGTCATATGTTCTGACATTGGAAATCCTATGTCAGCACATATCACGACCGATGTGCTGACATAGGTCGACCGATGTGCTAACGCTGGGCGTCATACGTGCTGTCATAGGTCAGCCCATGTGCTGACATAGGACGCTCTGTGTACTGGCGCAGGACGTCATATGTTCTGAAATTGGAAATCTTATGCCAGCACATATGAAGTCATAAGTGCTGACATAGGACGACCTATGTGCTGACATAGGATAATACATGTACTGGCATAGAACGCCCTATGTACTAACACAGGACGTCATATGTGCTGATTTAGGACGGCATATATCACCTAGTGCCAAAAACTTTAACTGAAAATAATAGGTACAATTTTAAAGATTTGTTTTAATTTTTTTGCATAAAAATGTTTTTACGGTTGTTTTGTCAAGTATAAAAACAATGATTGAATACCAAAAACAAATCTTCATCAAGAACAAATAGTTTTAGATAGAATTTCCATCTTATACAGTGAAAACACACTGTTTGATCAAATACGCTTTAAAAAAAAAAAATTATTTCACTATTTAATGTAAGTTTCAATGTATTTTAAGCTTATATAAACTTTAATTAATGTATGTAGCGACAAATTTTATCCAGATTATGCAAATAATACGACTAATAGACGATTAGAATTTAAATACGAATTATAACCCAACTTTTAGATCAGATTTTTAAATAGTAAATATTTCATGTATAAATTAATAAAAATTTACTTTGAGCTCACTTTTGCTTCAAAATAAGTCCATTTAAGTTTATAATCTTTTAAAAATCACGATAAATAGTAGAATAATTGTGTTTTTATTTTTATTTATTTAGAAAAATATGTTTGTTCAAAAAATGTGCTTTTCACTGTATAATATGTAAATTCCATCTAAATCACTTTGTTTCCGATAAAGACTTTATTTTTATTATCCAGTAAATACTTTAAACTGAAACAAGATCGTTAAAACACTTTTATGCACAAATTAAAATGCACCTTTAAAATCGCACCTATTCTTTCTAGTACGGATTGTTGTCACCAGGTGGCGTATCGCAGTTTAATCATTCACAATAGGACGGCATACGTGCTGACATAGACCACCCTATGTACTGAAATAGGACGACCTATGTACTGGCATAGGACGTCATAAGTGCTTACATAGGATGCCCGATGTGCTGTCATAGAACGACCTGTACCATACCCATATGTACTGGCATAGAACATCATGCGTACTGACATAGGATGCCGTACGTGCTTAAATAGGATTAACTATGTACTGACATAGGACGTCACATGCACCGACATAGGATGCCACATGTGCCGACATAGGACGATTTATGTACTGGCATAGGGCGTCACATGCACCGACATAGGATGCCACATGTGCCGACATAGGACGATTTATGTACTGGCATAGGGCGTTTTTGGGATTTTTATCGTTTAATGCCCACTGGGCTACTTTGAGCGCCACCTCTCGGAACTTTCCGGTCCGAATCTGGTAGTGATTGCGAGAAATAGACGAGCTTCTTTGTCAGTGCCCTAGAATGTAGGATATATGACTATTCTCACAAACTGAATTTAGCTGATCCTGAAATGTATAATTAGATATATATGCAGTGTAATATATATATTCGTAATATATATATTTATATGTATATACTTTTTAAATATTATTTATGTATACCGTGCCTCGTACCTAGTATATATATATATATATTTTTTTTTTTAATATATAATCTTATAATCTGTAAATGTCGATATATCTCGCCTTATACTGATATCTCGTCGTTTCGTATTACTCTATAAATATTCAACAATTCAGTGACTCTTTTTTTCTTCTTCTTCGATTTCGACCGGGAAGATCAGTACTAGAAGTAGCAGTAGTAGTAGTAGTAACAACAATATTAAAGAGTCTTGGGGGGGGGGGGGAGATTTCGGTGTGTGCAGGACGTGAGAGATCACAAAAGTCGTAGACGAGGAGAAAAAACGTCCCGCATGCAACAACAAAATGGGGGAGGCGAAACAAACAACAACATCAACAACAACAACAACACTTTTTTATATATTCAGAGCCTGCATCTGATGGCACGCGTCACTCAGTTGATTCGTGTCGCTCGAGTGATTTCGTGGCGTGCCCGGTGGTGTCAGCGGGATTCGTCCTATCGCCGAGGGGGCGTCACCGGCCCCACCAATACTATCCTCGGAAACTTTGCTGTTACCCCCACCCGTCTGAATGATGCCGTTGACTTTGTACTTGTTCGGCTGTCGCAAAACCGAATTCTGGCAAGTGGCGGCGCTGCTGCTGCTACTCGAGTACTTTTCGGCTCGGCGAAGTGGCGGTGGAGCAGCGTAACGGCGTTGATTCGACTGTTGCAGCTGCTGCTGGTGGTGCTGGTGCGACATTGGCGGAGGTTGTTGGAATCGGTTCTGAGCCGGGGAGTAAAACTGGACCTGAGAGGTGGGCGTTGGTGGTGAGAGAGTGGGAAGAGGACGAGTCATGGGGGAATAGGGTGCCGGAGGCGGGCTCGTTGGCTTGTCAGTAATTCCTGTCTCTGTGCTGCTGCTGCTGCTGCTATTATTATTACCCGTTTGCGAGTTTGCACTTTGCAAATTGCGATTTGACCCGAAATTACTACTTTCATTACTCGGGCCATTTTTCAGACCGTCAAAGTCCGTTGTCGCGTTATTGGCTCGATACGAGGACGCGTTTTTACGACTCGATGTATTATAGGGCGATGATGATGATGATTTGACATTGTCCGCGTGATGCTCGTTGTAGTTTCGACGTCCGTTCGTATATTCAAAGTTTTTGTTCGTACACGGGGAGCTGTATGTCGGAGGCAAAGACTTGTGCGCCGTCTGTGGCGAATAGGCACCGGGTTTCTGAGACAAGAAGCACGATGAGGACGAGCCCGCGTTCGAACCGAAATTACGCTTGTAATGATGCCCAGATGATAAACGAGACGAGGGAATGCCGAGTGACTGGTATTTGTGCATGGCTTCAGCAGTGTACTTGTATATCTGAGGATTTGCCGAAACGGCAGCCGGCGATTTCGCGAAACTGTTCTGATGAATGCTGGACGACGACATCAGGTAGTTGGAATTGGGCGAGTAATTTTGCGGATTCACGACAATGCCCTTGGAGTAGTCGCGGAAATTTGGCTTTTGACTGTAATCGAAGGGCTGCGGGGTCGTGGGAGGAGGAGGCGTCGGCAGGAGACTAGTTCCTGACGTGTTGTGATAAGGTGGAGGAGCGTGTGAGTGGGGAATGTAAACGGCTGCCGGATGATAAACGTATGTCCTGCAGTGCATCGGATTTGTGTTACAGTCGTCTGTCTCGTTTAGGCAGTTCTGTGAGCTGTGCAAGTTTGAGGCATGGAGAGCTAGAGGATGATAGTTAGTGTAACGACCGGAAATTGGAAATTTGACGGGCATTAGGGATACCAGAGGTGTAGATGAGCCCGAAGGCTGAGTAGTCTGCGTTTCACTTTGTTGCTGCTCCGTGTGGCTCGATGTTGAATGTGAGTCCTACGAGTCAGTTTAGAATATCGTTGAGATTATGTGGAATTGGACGAGTCCTAGAGATCCTCTACACAGAGAGAAAATTCAGGAAAATAATTCACGGCACTACTCCTTGATTTTATTAGGCCCTGGGGCGTGAACTAAGATCTCGAAAGCATTGCTTTTAAAGCATGGATCTCTAAGTTTCAGGCAATAGGCCACTTCCCTTTGCTCTGAGGTCTCAAATTCTATGCTTTTAGATCACAGAGTCCGAGATTTTAAATCACGTAAAAATTGTAGCTCTAAAATCACGCGCTTCCGTGAATTAATCGCTTGAAATTTCTTTCCGTGTAGGTAGAGTAATTGTGTCACAACTTCCCACTGTTTTGATTGGCTACGATTAAACCGGAACCAGAAGCGATGAAAAACGCGTGAATTTCAAACAAAATGTTACAAAAAATTTATAATTTGAAGAATAAAATAAGGAAGAATATAACACGGAATATGAACATATCAAAAATGTGTGGAATATATAAAAATAGAAATATTTAGAAAAATAACTATTTCATTGTGTGTTTAAAATTTATTAAATTTTTTTAGTTAAATATTCAGGTGCTATTTTATGAAAATTCATCTTTTTTAGGACAAAATTAATCTTGTTGGTTGACAATGTATCTTTTTGGTATATAATTAATTTCTTTGGTTGAAAATTTAACTGGTTTGATAAAAAATCGTTTTTTAGGTTAACTTTTTTTCAATTAAAAATTTAATGTTTCCATTTTTAATTCACAATTTATCTTTTTAGCTTTAGTTAAAAATCCAACTATTAGGTTACAAATTGATGTATTTTGTCAAAATTCATATTTTTTATTGAAAATTCGGTTTTTGGTAGACAATTAATCTTCTTAGTCTATTTCTTTGGTTCAAAATTTAAACATTCTGTTTTAAAATGATCTTTTTTTAGTTTAAAATTTAACTATTTGATTGCAATTTAATGTATTTTGTCAGCACTTACTTTTTTGTAAATAATTAATTTTCGTGGTTGAAAATTGGTCTTTTTGGTTGAAAATTCGTCTTTCTTTTGTGTAGAAAATTAATCTTCTAGACTGAAAATTCATCTTTTTGGTTATAAATTCAACTTTTGAGTTCAAAGTTCAACTTTTTAGTTTAAAATTCAATATTTTGATTAAAAATTGCTTTTGTTTGGTGAAAGATTGATCATTTTCGTTAAAAATTTATTTCTGCAACTGAAAATTCATTAATTTTGTTTGAAAATTCGTCTTTTTAATAGGAAATTAATCTTCTTGGTTGGCGATTCATCCTTATTGTTAGAAATTCAACTATTAGGTTAAGAATTCATTTTTTGGAGGGGAAGAATCAACTTTTTTGTTAGAAAATTAATCTGTTTGAATTTGATTTCAATTTTTTTCTTATAATTTGAAATATTTATTTAAAAAATCAGCTTTTGTGGTAAAGATGTATAATCTTCATTGAAAATGTGTCTTTTTAAGTAGAAAATTTATCTTTCTGTTTAAAATTTCATATTTTTGTTAAATAATCTCCTTTTTGGTTGAAAAAACTTATCTTTTTGGTTACATGTTCAAACATATGGTTAAAAATTTAATTTATGTAGAAAAAATTCATCTTTTTAGTTGATAAATAATTTATTGGGTTAAAAATTCATATTTTTACTTGAAGATTTATCATTTTAGTCGATTTTTTAAAAATTTATATTTTTTAGTTTAAAATTAAATTATCTCGTTGAAAAATCGTTATTTACGGTAAAAAATTAATCTTTTTGATTCAGGATTCGTCATTTTAGTCGAAAATTAATTTTTTTCGTTGAAAATTAATTTTCTTAGATGAAAATTTAACTATTCCATTTTTGGTTAAAAATTGATTTTGTTTAGTTAAACAAGCATGTGTTTAATTAAAAAATCCTCTTTTTTGATAAAAAAAAAACATTCTGGGTTGAAAACTCACCTATTTCGCTAAAAGTAATTTTTTTAAATTGAAGATTCATAATTTTAATTGAAAGTTCAGTTTTTTGCTTTAAAATTTATCTGACATGTGCAAAGATATTTTTTGGTAAAAAATATTAAATCTTTTAACTGAAAATTCCAACTACTCGATTTTTTTTTTTTAAGTTATCTTTTTTAGTTCAAAATTCAGGTGTTTTAATGAAAATTCGTCATTTTGTTGAAAAAAAGTTTCCTTCAGACAAAAAATCGAATAGTTAAATTTTCAGTTAAAAGAATTAATATTTTCAACCAAAACAAAATTAGCAAAAAAACTGAATTTTTAATTAAAATAATGAATATTCAATAAAGATAAAATTACTTTTAGCCAAATAGGTGAGTTTTCAACCAAGAAAAATATATATATTTTTTTTTACCAAATAATACGATTTTTCAAGAAAATACATGAATTTTTAACTGAAAAACATAATTTTTCAATCAAATTAGGAATAGTTATATTTTCAGTTAAGAAAATTTATTTTTCAATTTAGAAAAATATATATTTTCTACTAAAATGATGAATCTTCAACCAAAAAGATTAATTTTCTACCAAGAAAGTCGAATATCCAACTAAAAATAAGGTAAACTTTATAGTTTCAACCAAAGGTAAAATAGCACATTTCTTTTGTAAAAAAATCAATTTTCAACTATAAAAAAATACATTTTTAACAAATTGGTTAAACTTCTATCCAAAAAGATCAATTTTTGTTAACAAAAAAGACTAATCTTTAGCAAAATGTATAAATTTTCAACCAGAAAGATAAATTTTCTACACAAAAAAACAACACATTTTCAATGAAAATTATAAATCTTTATCCGAAAAACTGAATTTTTAGCAGAATAGTTTAATTTTTAACAATAAAGATGAATTTCCAACCAAGAAGATTATTTTTCTATCTAACAGACTAATTCTCAACAAAATAAATAAACTTTCAGAGAAATAAGTTTTCAACGAAAATGATCAATGAATTTTTAACAAAAATTTTGAATATTTAACTAAAAAACTGAATTTCTAACCAAAAGATGAATTTTCAGCCAAGAGGATTAATGTTCTACCAGAACTAAAAAAGATAAATTTTCAAAAACGAACATTAATTTTCTACAAAAAAATTAACTTTTGACAAATGACATTAATTTTTAACTGAAAAAGATAAATTTTCAACTAAAATTGAAATATTAATATTTTCAGTTAAGAAAATTGATTTTTAAATGAACACAATATTATTTTCTATTAAAATGGTGAATTTTAAACCAAAAAGAAAAAATTTCTACCAAGAAATAGTGAATTTCTTTAAAAAGTTAATTTTCAATTACAAAAAAATGAATTTTTAACAAATTGGTTGAACTTTTACTCAGAAAGAACATTTCTTTGACCAAAAAAGACAAATCTTTAACAGAATGTATAAATTTTCAACCAGAAAGATAAATTTTATACAAAAAAAACTGTTTTCAATGAAAATTATAAATGATTATCCCAAAAAGTAAATTTTTAATAATAAAGATGAATTTCCAACCAAGAAGATTATTTTTCTATCTGAAAGATAAACTTTCAAAAGAAATAAATAAATTGTCAGTCATAGAAATATGTTTTTAACGAAAATGATCAATGAATTTTTAACCAAAATATTGAATGTTTAAATGAAAAGTTAGTACCAAAAAAAAGACTAATTTTTAACTAAAAAGATAAATGTTCAAAAACAAACATTAATTTTCTACAAAAAATTAACTTTTGACAAATTACATTAATTTTTAACTGAAAAAGACAAAATTTCAACCAAAATAGGAATATTAATATTTTCAGTTAAGAAAATATATTTTTAAATAAAAAAATTTGTTTTTTAATAAAATGACGAATCTTCAACCAATAGGATTAATTTTCTACCAAGAAAGTCGAATTTGCAACTAAAAATAAGGTTAACTTTGTATTTTCAATTAAAGGTGAAATAGAAAAATTTCTTTAGTAAAAAAATTAAAAGATTGATCTTTGACAAAATGTATAAATTATCAAAGAGAAAGATAAATTTTCTAAAAAAAAAGACACACATTTTCAATGAAAATTATAAATCTTTATCCCAAAAACTGAATTTTTAGCCATAACGCAGAATATCCAACCAAGAGGATTCTTTTTCTACCTAACAGATAAATTCTCAACAAAATAAATAAATTTTCAGTCACAGAAATAAATTGTTAACGAAAAGGAATTCTCGTTCACCGAAAAAAAAGGAATTTTCAAACAAAATAATGAATCCTTAACTGAAAAGTTGAATTTATAAACACAAAGATGAATTTTCAGACCAGAAGATTAATTTTCTACCAAAAAATACTATTTTTCAACTTAATTTTTTATCTAAAAAAGATAAATTCTAAACAAAAAAGAGAAGACTACAAAATACATGAATTTTTAACCAAATAATTCAATTTTCAACTTAAAAAAATGATTCATTTCCAACACAAAATGAAATGTGTGATTTTTTAGTTATTAAAATTATTTTCAAACATCAAGCAAAGAATTTCAACAAAATAGTTCATTTTTATCAAAACAAACAAAACATAAATTTTATCGCAAAAATAAATTTTCCAGGAAACAATTCAATTTTCAACAAAAGAAATACATTTTTAATCAAGAATATTAACCCTTAAAGGGCAAACTTCTGTAAAATTACATAAAGAGCATACTGGGTGTTATATACCCAAGGGTATCCAAACGTGTGCTGTGCCGACGTATCATAACAGTTTTTGAAATTTAAAGTAGTTTAAAAAAATAATTTTTAAATGACTTCTTTCACTCTAAAATTCATAACTTTTTAAGTTTTTGATATTTTTACTTAAAATTTTCCGTGAATAATTCCGAGATACGGCGCTTCAAAAATAAAATACATCTTGTAGTGTTTGTTCCAAAGAAGGTATTTAATCTAAAAAATAGAACCTTCAATTCAATGAAAAATGAAACACCGTACTTTGCGTGAACAAACGATTTTATTGATCTTAAACTGCGTATAAAAATTATAAATATCAAAATTATGTGAAAATGACATAGAAAAATATGTTTTCATGTAATTTGTTAATCTAGCACCATTTGTTCCATTTTCTTGAATTTGGTACGTTTTGTTAAAGCACAAATAAGTCGTTGGGTGTTCCAGACCCAGTATGCCCTTTAAGGGTTAATGTTTCACCGATAATACGCATTTTCCATTAAATATGTATATGAATTTTCAACAAAATAGTTGAATTTTTACAATGTAAATTTTTAATTAATCATGACATAGTTCAACATTGAGTTAAAAAAATGTTTTCAAACAAACAAGACGAATTATCAATCAAATAAATCCATTTCCAACCAAACATATACATTTTTAACAAAAATAATTTATCTCTCACGCAAGAATATAAATTTTCTACCATTAAAAAAAAACTTGGGACAAAATACATCAATTTTTAATCAAATAGTTCAATTTTCTACTGTAAAAGATTAATTTTTCTCCTAAAAAAGACGATTTTCATCAAAATACCTGCATTTTCAACTAACAAATTAACTTTTAAGCACACAATGGAATATATTTTTTTCTCAATATTTCTATTTTCATATATTTCATAAAGTTTAGTCACTTTATTCTTCAAAATTGCAAAATTTATTGTAAAATTTGGTTTTTTAAATCGCGCGCTTTTCATCACATCTGGTTCCGGTTATAATCGTGGCCAATCGAAACAGTGGGAAATTGTGACAGAACTCTTCCTCAAGGATCTTCTCTTTTTAGTCCAAAGGCAACACAAATTCAGTAACGAGTGTGCATTATTTCATCATAAGGAGCAAAATTTGAACAAAAAATGTAAGATTTATTACCAATTTGAATATCAAAATACCAAGGATTAATAAAATAATAGAATGATAATTCTGAGAATTAAAATGGAAACCCAAAACTTAAGATTTGAATTAATAAATTGAAATCTTCAATGAATTAGGAATATTCGTCGAAAAATTTAAATCTAGAAGACCTCGTTACTGACTTTACTTTCAGTGATTTGATGAAAGTGTGCCGAGAAAGAGCAACTTTTTTGGGAATAAGTGTAAAAGTATATTGTATCAGTATTTTTTTTCCTAACGGGCCAGCCTTCGTTGATCCCCTCTTTCGTTAAATTTAATAGCATATCTCCTAATTATAATATCAGCCTAAAAAGAAGCAGTCAGATTTTAGCAGTCACTTTAGGAAAATTTTCCGAATTATTTTCAAAATAACTATCACACGTATGATTTTAAATTCCCGGTCATTCTCGGGTTTTATCCAGATAAATTTTTTATTTCACTGATCTGGCAATTATGCACCTTTTTGAAATTTTTATGTTCCACCTCAGAATTTTATTTTCTTTCTGTAAAATTCTTTGTTCCATGGTTGAATTATAGTTCTTTTTGAAAATGATCTGTTCCAAATCAGAAACATAGTCAAATTTTCTCCCAGTTAAATTTGATGACAAAAAGCCAAAATGATGAATTTTCAGAAAAGAAGATTAATTTTCGACAAAAAAAGACGAATTTTCTACCAAAATAATTGAATTTTTAAATCTACACTACCAATTTTTAACAATAAATCTAATTTTTCACCAAGTATTTAAGTTTTCAATTAAATAGTTTAATTTCTTTACCCAAAATAGCGTTATTTTCAACAATAAAAAAAACATAAGTTTTTAACTAATAATGGAATAATTACATTTTCATTTAAAAAAATTAATTTTCAAACAAAAAAACTTATTTTCTCCCTGTTAGATTTAAGGGAAAACATCCTAAATGATGAACTTTCAAAAAAGATTTATTTTCTACAAAAAAAGATTAATTTTTACAAAAAATGTAATTTTTTACCAAGTAATTAATTTTTCAATTAAATATTATAATTGTTTAGCGAATGGTTGAATTTTCTACCAAAACGGTTGAATTTTCAGCCAAAAATGACATTTTCAACTAAAAAATTTTAAGTTTCAACCAAAATTGGAATCATCACATTTTCAGTTGAAAAAAAAAATTTTTTTTTAAAAAGTAATTTTCACCTAGTTATATTTTTAAAAAACAACCAAAATGATGAATTTTCAAAAAATAAGATGAATTTTCTACTTAAAAAAAAAACGAATTTTTAACAAAAAATCGAATAATCACATCTTCAGTTGAAAAAAATGAATTTAAATAAATTTTCTACTAGTTAAAATAAACTTAAACAAAAATAATTCCTAAAAAAATATTTAAATTTTCCACAAAACAATTAATTTTGTACCAAGTAATGAATTTTTCAATTAAATAGTTTAATTTTTACCAAATTGTTGCATTTTCTACCAAAACGGTTGCATTTTCAGCCAAATAATTAAATTTTCAACTAAAAAAGATAAGTTTTCATAAAAAAATGGAATAATTACATTTTCAGTTAAAAAAAAAAACGAATTTTCAAACAAATAGATGAATTTTCTAAAAAAATTGAATTTTTAAACCTACACTATAAATTTTTAGAAAAAAACTTATTTTTTCACCAAGAAATTAATTTTTTCGATTAACTAGTTTAATTTTTTACCAAGTGGTTGAACTTTTACCAAAATGGTTGAATATGTCAACCAAATAATTGAATTTTTAACTACAAAAGATAAGTTTTCAACCAAAGAACAAAATTTCTCCCAGTTAAATTTAACGAAAAACAGCCAAAATGATAAATTTTCAAAAAAGAAGATGAATTTTCTACCCAAAAAGACGAATTTTCAACAAAATAAATGAATTTTCCACAAAACAATTGAATTTTTAAACCTACACTATGAATTTTTACAAAAAAGTCCATTTTTTCCCAAGAAATTAACTTTTTAATTAAATAGTTCAATTTTTAGCCAAGTGGGTGAATTTTCAGGCAAATGATTGAATTTTCAACTAAAAAAGATAAGTTTTCAACAAAAAATGGAATAATTACATATTCAGATAAAAAAAATTAATTTTCAAACAAAAAAAAACTAATTTTCTCCTAGTCCAATTTGACAAAAAACAGCCCAAACGATGAATTTTCAAAAAAGAAGATTTATTTTCTACCCAAAAAGACGAATTCCAACAAAATAAATGAATTTTTCAAAAACAAATTGAATTTTTTAACCTACACCATGAATTTTGATAAAAAGTTAACTTTTTACCAGTAATTAATTTTTTAATTAAATATTTTAATTTTTTACCAAGAATAGGCAAAAAGATGTATTTTCTACCCAAAAAGTAGAATTTTCAACAAATCAGATGAATTTTCCACAAAAAAATTGAATTTTTCAACTGGCACTATGAATTTTTAACAAAAAAAGCTAACTTCCTACCGAGTAAGTTAATGTTTCAAATAAATCATTTTATTTCTAATCAACTAGTTGAATTTTCTACCAAAATAGTTCAATTTTCAGCCAAATAATTCAACTTTCAACTAAAAAAAGATCAGCTTTAAACCAAAAATGGAATAATTACATTTTCAGTTAAAAAAATTAATTTTCCCACAAAAAAAAACTAATTTTCTACCATTTAAAATAAGCTGAAAAAGTTTTTTTTAAATAGTTGAATCCAGACAAAAAAAGACGAATTTAAAATAAAGAGATTAATTTTTTGCTTCAAAATAATTTTCAACAAAATAGATTAATTTCCCACAAAACAGTTGAATTTTTAAACCCGCACTGTGAATCTTTAACAAAAAAGTGAATTTGTTGCCAAGTAATTAATTTTTCAATTAAGTATTTAATCTTTTTTATCAAATTGTTATATTTTCTACCAAAATTGCTGACATTTCAGTTAAATAATGGAATTTTCAACTTAAAAAAATATACATTTTCAATCAAAAATAGAATAATTACATTTCCAGTTTAAAAAAATTAATCTTCAAACAAAAAGAAACTAATTTTCTACACGCTAAAATAAACTAAAAAGGGGATTTTTACAAATTAGTTGAATCCAGAGCCAAAAACACGAATTAAAAAAATATAAGATTAATGTTTTGCTTAAAAAGGAGAACTTTCAACAGACTAGATGAGTTAAAAAAGGGTATTTTTTTAAAAAGTAATTAATTTTCCAATTTAATATTTTAATTTTTTATCAAATGGTTGTATTTTCTACCAAAATATCTGAACTTTCATTCAAACAATTGAATTTTCGATGAAAAAAGATCAATTTTTAACCAAAAATAGAAAAGTACAATTTTCAGTTTAAAAAATTGATTTCCAATAAAAAAAATGCCCAATAAAATAGTTAAATATCCATTAAATCCCCCGATGTAAAACTACTTTTACAAATGCATAAGTAATTATTAATTTTATATTAAATTAAAAAAAAAAATTATGTACGCTCTCAAAAAAATTCCCTGATTTAAGAGAAAAAAAATCCCTGACAATTGAAGGGTCCGCGGTCTAAACCTGTTAACTGACATTTTTTTCGAAATTGTTGTATTTTCTTAAACATCAATACTGCAAAAAAAAGGGTCTTTCTTCAACGTGTAAAATTTCTGAAATGTCAGTTAACAGGTTTAGACCTCAGACACTTCAATTCCACGTTTTCCACGTGAGTAGACACCCTGAAAATAGTGTAATCGCTAAAAAAAAAAGGGTCAGTCAGTGTCAATACTACAAAAAAAAGGTCAGTCCTTATCAATACTGCAAAAAAAATGGTCAATCAGTATCAATACTGTCATGGTAAACCTATTTCTTTTCAAAAAATGAATTCATCATCACTTTTTCGTACACTCAATCCCTCAAATCGACTGCCAAAATTTAACTGCCAGCTTCAAAAGTCTGATAAACCTAAGAAAATGAAAAACTTTCACAAAAATCTCACCTCCTGTTGATTTCCTTGGCTCTCAGACGTCTGCTGCTGGCAGGATGTGTCAGTAGTATAAAGCAGAAGCTGCTGATCACCTAGGCCGATCTGTGCATGAGGCGGTGGAGGCGGATGTCCAGCGAATGAGTAATAAAGATGATCCATCTGAGGGGCCGGTGGACCCGCAGCAACTGGTGCATGATGATGTGCTGCGGCTGGTGCTGCATAATAGTGGGTCGGGGGTGGCGGAGGCAGAGATTGCAGGGGCGGGGGAGGACCTGCCGATGGGCTGGTTGCGCCTGTGCCATTGCTATTGGTTCCGGAACCATTCCCGCTACCACTCGATGTGTTTTGAGAGTTGCTAGTTGCGTACATGTACTGAGCTCCAGTAGCATTTGCTCCTGTGTAATACGGCTCATACTACACAAACATAAACAATTTTTATGTTATTTTCGTTGCGAGTACATTCCTTTTCTGATGCGAGCCGTCGTTTTCAGACTTTTTTTAATTCAAAAATTGCTATTTACATGCAGTGGTGGCGCCGAGGCCTGACGGCACCTGGCGCCACCAAGGTACCTTTTTTTTTAAAGGCTTGGCGACGCCAAGCTTTACATTTTCTACACAAAGAGGTGAATTTTCAAAATAATAATGTCCAAACAAACAGTTTCATTAGCGAGTGTCTAGCGTGCCTTTGAAACAAATTCAAGACTTTTCTAGGTTTTCCAGGACACAAAAAAACAATAGAAAATATGTCAAAGTTTGTAATTTTTTCAAACTGAACAACAATTTAATGACATTTTGTCAATCCAAATCATTTTTGCTGTTAATATAATCAAGGTGAGTACACTACCGTGCGTGACGACCTTTTTAAAATCAGAATTGGTTCAAATTTGATTGAGCTGCCGAATTTAAATGATCAAATTTTAAACAAAAAATATTAAAATATCAATATAATTAAAACAAAATTAAAACAAAAAAGATTAAACTTAAAACAAAAACGAAATAATTGCATTTTTAAGAAGACAATTTTAATTCTTAACAACAAAGATGAATTTTAAATCCAAAAGGACGAATATCATGTCCAAATAGACCAATGTTTAAGTAAACAGATGAATTTTCAACCAAAAACTATAACTTTTTAACAAACGACTTGAATGCTCTAATTAAAAAAATTAACTTGTAACCAAATAGTCGTATTTTGGAACAAATATATTAAACCTCAAGCAGAAATATTTAAATTTTCAACATAAAGGTGAATTCTCAACGAAAAATTAAGTAATTGATATTTCATAAGAAAAAAAAAATAGATAAATTTTTAACAAAATAGTTTAATTTTCAACCTCAGAAGATAAATTCTTCTCCAAAATGACGAATTTTATACCAAAAACAGAGAAATTTTGGAGTACATATGTTTACAAATAAATAGTTGAATTTTTATTCAAAAAAGAATTTTCAACAAAAAGATGAATTCTGAACATAAAATTAAATAATTGATATTTCAGAAGCAAAAAATGTCAACAAAATAGATAAATTAAAAAAAAAAATTGATAAAACTAGTAGAATTTCCAATAGAAAAAAACTATGATCAATGATCTATGATCAATGATCTATGATGAATTTTAAATCCAACAGAACGAATTTTGTGTCCAAATAGACGGATGTTCAACAAAACTGTTGAATATTCAACAAAAAAGGATAACTTAAACAAAATACTTAAAATTTCTAATTATAAAAATAAATTTTTAACCAAATCTTCGTATTTTCGAACAAAAAATATTAAACTTCAACCAAAAACATTTGAATATTCAACAAAAATATGAATTCTCAGAAAAAATTAAATAATACTTCAGAAAAAAATGTCTTTTTAACTATTTCTCAGAAAAAATTAAATAATTAATACTTCAGAAAAAAATGTCTTTTTAACTAACTACTTAAATTTTCGAATTAAAATTTCAATAAAATATTTGAATTTTTAACCAAATAGTTTAACTTTCAACCTATGAAGATGAATTCTTCAAAATAACGAATTTTATTTTTTTTAAATAATTCTCTATCAAAAAAGGACACATTTTTAATAAAATAAATATTTTCAAATAAATAGTCGAACTTTCAACCAAAAAGGCTGACTTTTTAACAAATTATTTGAGTTTTATAATTTAAAAAATGAATTTATAAACAAACCGTTGTTTTTTGGAGAACAAAAATGAAACTTTAACCAAAAACAGTTGAATTAGGAAAAACAATTAAATTAAAAAATTAAAAAATCAAAAAAATAAATAAAGTTTCAGCTAGAGTTGAATTTTCATCAAATGTTTCAATTTTGAACCAAATCGTTGAATATTCAATCAAAAAGTTTAATTTTCAGCTTACAAAGATGAATTATTCTCCAAAATGATGAGTTTTAACAACAACAACAACAACAAAATGCAATTTTTTAATGAAATATCTACATTTTTAAATGAGTAGTTGAATTTTCAACCAAAAAGGATGGCTTTTTAGCAAAATACTTAAATTTTCTGATTACAAAAATTAATTTATTACCAAACAGTCGTATTTTGGAACAAAAAATATGAAACTTCAACCAAAAACAGTTGTACTTTCAACAAAAAGATGAATTCTCAACAAAAAAAATTAAATAATTGATATATCAGAAGAAAAATTCAACAAAATAGTTAAATTTTTAACCAAATAGTTTAACTTTCAAACTACTTTCTTCTCAAAATGACGAATTTTAGCCCAAAAAAATAATTTTCTACTAAAAAGGACAAATTTTTAATAAAATAAATATATATTCAAATTAATAGTTTAATTTTCAATCAACAAGGATGACTTTTCAGCATAATACTTCAATTTTCTTATTAAAAAAATTTATTTATAACCAAATAGTCATATTTTGTAACGAAAAAAATATTAAACTTCAACCAAAAACAGTTAAACTTTCAAGAATAGATGAATTCTCCCTCTCCAAAAAAAAAAAAATAATAATAACAATCGATAAATTTTGAACGAAATAGTTTAATTTTCTACCAAATTGTTGACTTTTTAAGTCAAGAATATGAATTCCCTACGAAATAGTAGAAGTTTTAACATAAAAGTTTATTTAAAATAAAATAGTTGAATTTTCAACTATAATTGAATCCTAAATTAAAAAATTGACTTTTCAACCACAAATTTCATTTTTAACCAAAAAGGATAAATTTCTAACAAAGAGGATAAAATTTATACCAAAAAGATGAATTTTCAACAAAATACATGAAGTTTAAACCCTAAAATTTGAACTTTCAACTGAAAAGGATAAATTTTTAACCAAATAGTAGTTTTAGTTTTTAGATAATAAATATAACTTTTTAAAAATATAGCTGTATAAAAAAAATTAAATTTTCAATCACATAGCAACCAACTAACGTAGTTTATGGAAAATACCCCCAGGCCGTTTTTTTCGGGATTACACCACTATTTACATGACAAAAAACTAGGATGTTTAAGCTTGAAAATTAAAAAAAAAGTTCAGCTTTCAAAAAGGCACAAAAATAAAAATATTCCAATTTTTGCAACAACAAAGTAGCTGGATTTCAAACGGATTGAGTTGAACTTTCAGATGTCAAGTTTAACGGATTGTTTTTGATTTTTATTTTGCTATTTGCAATCATGATTAGCGAGATGAGTTTCTTATCAGAAATTTTCAAAATTAAAACTTTCATACCTTAAAAAGTACCCGAACCTAAAAAATAACGTTTAATTCATCAATTTCTATAAATTTCAAAACATTTCACAGGAACTAAGGGATTTTAATTATTTGAATATAATTGCAAATATTTCTAGTAATATTCGGAATAAAGAATTTTCTAAAATTTTTAGATTGAGGGATTTCAAAGATTTAAAAATATTTTCAAATATTTTAAAGTATTTAAAAGGATTCCAAAGGATTAAACAATTTCTAGGGTATTTTCAAAGATTCCAAGATATTTTTAAAAGCTTAATAAAATTTCAAGAGATTTATAAAAAAAAATGCAAAGGATTTTAAATATTTTAAAATATTTTTAAGGATTCCAAGGATTTTATATGAGATAAACCAATTTTGAAGGAATTTCCAGGGATTTTAATGATGTTCACAGATTTAAAACAATTGCATCAGTTTTTAAAGAATTTCCTGGTTTATTGGAATATTTTGAATTTATTTTACAGGATCGATTTATGAATATTTTATAAGATTGCAAAGGATTTTCAATAAATTTCAAGATTTCGAAGGGATTTCAAAGGATTTAAATTATTTTAAGGTATTTTAAAAGATACAAAAAAATTAAAGACCTTTACAAAACTCTGAAGGATTTAACCAAAATTTTCTAAAGATTTGAAATATTTTAGAGTTATTTTAAGTATTACAAAGATTTTTCAAGTGATTTACATTTGTTGAGGATTTCCAACGATTTTAATTATGTTAAGGTTTTTAAAAAAAACTTGCATTCCTTTTTAAAGAATTTACTGGGTTTTCGAGAGATTCTGAAAGATTTTATAGGACCTATAGGGTTTAAGGATATTTAAAAATATTCCAAGGGATTTTATTTATTTTAATTTTAATGGATTACAAAGAATTTAGCGTCAATACTTGAGGAATTTCAAAATATTTTAAAGATTTAGGGCCATTTAAAAAAGTTCCAATGAAAAAATTTTCAAGAGTTTTATAAAATTTCAAGGGACTTCCAAAAAAAAATCGAAGGATTTGAAATATTTTTGGGTATTTTAAAAGATTTCAAAAAATTAAAAATTGAGGATATTTAAAAAGATTGCAAAGAATTTAACATAAATTATAATAATATTAAGGGATTTCAAGGGACTTTAAAGATTTTAGAGTATTTCCAAAGATTCCAAGGAATTTTCAATAAATTCCAAGAATTTGAAGGAATTTTTAAAGATTTGAAAGATTTTAGGGTATTTCAAAAGATTCTAAGCATGTTTCAAAAGTTTTACCAAATTTAAAGCGATTTATCAAAAAATTGCAAACTAATTTTAATATTTTAGAGTATGATAAAGGATTCAAAGAATTCTTCAAGACATTAAAAAAGTTTCAAGGAATTTCCCAGGATTTTAATGAAGTTCCGGGATTTAAAAAAATTGAATCCACTTTCAAAGAATTTTCTAGTATTTCGGAAGATTTTGAAGGATCTTATAGAAACTTTCAAACTTTACGTTATTTTTAAAGATTCGACAGGATTTTATAATATTTTAATAACATTTTTAACCATTTATCTACAAGAACTGTGGAATTTAGTAGGCTATTTGAAAAGATTCCAAGAAATCTTCAATAAACTTAAGAATGTGAAGGAATTTCGAAGGGTTTTAGGATATTTTAAAAGATTCTTTTTAAGGCATTTTCAATTTTTTAAATTTAATTTTTAATTTTAAGGGATTCACCAAAATATTTTATAGACATTTAAAGATTGTGGGGTAATTCAAGAGATTTCAAGGAATTTTCAAAATCTTAAAAAAATTTCAAGATACTTTCAAGATTTGAGATTTTCAAATATTTTAGGGTACTTTAGAGGATTATAAGGAATTTTTAATATATATCAAGAATTTTAAGGGATTTCAAAGAATTTCAGGGTATTTGAAAAGATTCCACGAAATCTTCAATAAACTTGAGAATGTGAAGGAATTTCGAAGGGTTTTAGGGTATTTTAAAAGATTCTTTTTAAGATATTTTGAATTTTTAATTTACATTTAAATTTTAAGAGATAAACCCAGATATTTTATAGTCATATAGAGATTGTAGGACATTTCAAAAGATTTCAAGGAAAGTTCAAAATCTTAAAAAAATTTCAAGATACTTTCAAGATTTGAGGAGATATTCAAATATTTTAGGGTATTTTAGAGGATTCTAAGGAATTTTTAATAGATTAAAAAAATTCCAAGAGATGTCAAAGGATTTTAGGGTATTTTAAAAGATTCCAAGAAATCTTCCATAAAAACTTAAGAATTTGAAGTGAATTTGGAGGGTTTTAGGGTATTTTAAAAGATTCCTTTGAAGGCATTTTTTATTTTTCAATTCAATTTTTAATTTTAAGAGATGCACCAATATATTTTATAGGCATTTAAAGATTTTAGGGTATTTTAAAAGATTTCAAGGAATGTTTAAAATCTTCAAAAAATTTCAAGATAGTTCCAAGATTTGAGGAGATTTTCAAATATTTTAGAGTATTTTAGAGGATTCTAAGGAATTTATAACAGATTAAAAAAATTCCAAGGGATGTCAAAGGATTTTAGGGTATTTGAAAAGATTCCAAGAAATCTTCAATAACCTTAAGAATTTGAATTTCGAAGGATTTTAGGGTATTTTAAAACATTCTTTTTGAGACACTTTTAATTTTAATTTAATTTTTTATTTTAAGGGATGCAACCAAAATATTTTATAGGCATTTAAAGATTTTAGGGTATTTTAAAAGATTTCAAGGAATGTTTAAAATCTTTCAAAAATGTCAAGATACTTCCAAGATTTGAAAGATTATAGGAGATTTTCAAATATTTTAGGGTATTTTAGAGAATTCTAAGGAATTTTTCATAGATTAAAAAAATTCCAAGGGATTTCAAAGGATTTTAGGGTATCTGAAAAGATTCCAAGAAATCTTCAATGAACTTAAGAATTTGAATGAATTTGGAAGGGTTTTTAGGGCATTTTAAAAGATTCTTCTTATGGCATTTTTAATTTTTTTAATTTTAAGCGATTCGCCAAAATATTTTATAGACATTTAAAGATTTTAGGGTATTTCAAAATATTCCGAGGAATTTCCAAAATCTTAAACAAATGTCAAGATACTTCCAAGATTTCAATTAATTTGATGGAATATAGGATACTTTACAAGTTTTCAATTAATTTTCAAAAAGATTTGAAAGATTTGAGGGTATTTTAGAGGATTTTTTAATAGATTAAAAAAATTCCAAGGGATGTCAAAGGATTTTAGGGTATTTGAAAAGATTCTTTTTGAGGCATTTTTAATTTTAGTTTAATTTTTAATTTTAAAGGATTCACCAAAATATTTTTTGGAACTTAAAGATTTTAGGGTATTTTAAAAGATTCCAAGGAATGTTGAAAATCTTTAAAAAATTCAATATACTTTCAAAGATTTCAAATAATTTGATAAATTTTGGGATAATTTAAAAATTTCTAATACATTTTTAATAGATTTGAAAGGTTTTAGGAGATTTTCAAATATTTCAAAGGATTTAAAAAGATTACAACGGATTAAAAAATATGTATATATATATGTATAATATGTATATATGTATATGTATATACATATGTATAATATGTATATATATATGTTTGGGTATTTTAGAGGACTCTACGAAATTGTCAAGTGATTTATAAAATTTTTTAAAAGGATTTGATGGAATTTTAATGGATTTTAAAGAATTTATCCACAAGAATTAAGGGATTTAAATGGATTTGAAAGACTTAAGGTTATTTTGAAAGATTCCAAAGAATTTTGAGTAGATTTCAAGAATTTCAAGGGATTTCAGATATTTTTGGGTATTTGAAAATATTCCCAGGAACCTTGAAGAGCTTAACAAAATTACAAGATATTTCCACAAAATTTTATAGATATTAGGATTTTAATTGATTTCCAAGAATTTATATACAATAATTAAGAGATTTCGAAGGATATAAAAGATTTCAGGGTATTTTAAACGATGCCAATGCATTTTCCAGGGCTTAAAAAATGTAAAGATACTTTCCAGGACTCTACAAGAAATTTTTAAGAGATTTGAAAATTTTTAAGAAATTTAAAAAGATTTTAAGGAATTATAAAAAAATGACATGCGATTTTAAAGAATTTCGGAAGATTTGAAAGAATTTAATAATATCTTAATGTATCAGGCTATTTTAAAATAGTCCACGGGATTTTAAACGATTTTATCCAATTACCGAGGATTTTAATGATTTTAAAAGCTCTCAAGGCATTTCAATCAATTTTTAGGATTTCAGGAAATATCAGATTTCATGTCATTTCAAGGAGTTTTCAATGAAATTCATTAGATTTATATAAAATTTCAAGATACATCAAAAGGAATTTTATAAGATTTAAGACGAAAGCTTTTTTTATAGCTGTAGTAGTAGAAAAATGTAATTTGTTCGTTTCAATTAAAAAGTTTAATGTCTAAATTCAGTTTTATGAGCAAATTTACATTTTTCTAAAAAAAAAATAAATATTTTTTACTTATAATTTTACCTTTTATATTTTTACTGCAAAAAAGATCAAATACAAAAAAATAAAAATTCGTAGACCAAACATCTGAAAATTCAACTCCATTTCAAACGGTATATTTTAGAAGCAGGGTGACGTTCAAATCAACATTATTAGACTGCGTTTTTAACTGTAAAATTAATGTGCAAAACTGACTTTTCTAGTAATTATTTCAAGATGTGTGTTGTACAATTGTAATGCTTCCAATAATTAAAAGAGTAAAAATACTTACTCTTTTGAACTTTTCGTAAATAGTGATTGCATGTATATATAATGTAAAACATTCAGTAAAGTTTAGATCCTTTATTTGGCAAATGTTCTTCACAAATCGGAATGAAAAAACGAATAAAATAATTGCATTGAGTTATTTAAAAAAAATAACTTTCCAAGCGAAATTGAATAAAAATTTAGAAGATTTTGCCAAATAAAAGTTTTTAAAAACTCCATAAGGGCTATGGATTAAATACTCATGACATAGTTTTACCAAATCATTAAAATTATTTTTTAAACATCCCAAAAATTTTCCTCAAAATATTTTTTACAGAGAATTATTTATTCGATTGTAGAAAAGCCTTTTGTAATTAATGGATAACCCTTAAGGCAAAGACATTAAAATACCATTATCTACTAATGCATAAAAAAAGCATGAAAATTTAAAATTGAAAAATTTCTTTTACAACATTAATTTTCAAAATATTCCGTTTTTAGCCCGCTAATAAACTAACTTACTTTAAATACGTATATTTTTTAAAAATATTATTCGAAAAAAGATCAAATTTAAATTAAAAAACATGAATAAATAATGTTATTTTTAAATTGCCAACAATTAAATATTTCCTGTAACAGTAAGCGTGAACAATTAAATAAAAAAATATATTTTTATTCTATCTATAACATCGTGAAAAACAATGCAATATTTACAATTTCATACACTGCATCAAAGATCCATTTCAGCACTGTAACCTTATTTCCATTTTCAAAATCCTTAACTAACTTTTTGAAATCAGAGAGGCAGATAAAGTTGGCAATTTTCAATGAACATCAAAAAATATTTTTTTCCATTTCTTTTTGACAACTATTAAAAAAAAATTCTTAAAGTTTCTACATTTTTTTATCTAATTCAGATATTCCAATTTTCTGTTGAGATTATAATTTTTTATAAAAAGTAGATTTTAACAAAAAATCCAAACTTATACTTTTACTTAATTTTTTGTAAATAAAAAAACGAAAGGTAAAAAAATGTTATGATGAAAGTTTGACTTATTAAAATTTAGGAAAACTAAAGGTTGGGTTTTCCATAAAATCTTCTCAAGTTTTCAAAATGCAAAAAAAAAATAAAAATTAGAGATTATCTGGAGTTTCACCTTTTTCGTTTATTCCTATAATTTTTTTTAAGTTTCTACTTATTGAATAGTAATCTAAAAAAGATAAATTTCCAATAAAAATAGAATTGTTAAATTTTTAATTTAAAACGTTAAATTTTCACCAAAATGGTAAATTTGTAACTAAAATGAAGAATCATTATCTGAATTAATTAACATTTCAACCAAAAAGATGAATTTTCAACAACAAAAAATACGATTTTTCAAAAAAGTAGACGGGTTCTCAACTTTATACTTTAATTTTGCATTACAAAACAGGTCAATTTTTAACCTAAAAAAATTTCCAAACAAAGTGATTATTTTTTAAATAAAAACATAAGTTTTTAAATAAGAAGATTAATTTTCTACCAAGAAGAATATTTTTCAACAAAAAAGACAGCTTCTGAAAAAAACATGAATTTATAATTTAAAAAAAATCAATTTTCAAAAAAATAATCAAGTTTTCAGTTAAAAAAATTAAGTTTCCACAAGAAAAACATCAAATTTTCAAACTAAAATAATCAGTTCAATTGGAATAGTTGAATTTTAAACCAAGCAGATAATTTTTTAACTAAAATGATGAATATTTAAACAGAATACTTTACGTTTCAATTTAAAAAAATTATTTTTTAAACAAAAAGATTGATTTTATATAAAAAATGTCATTTTTAACTCAACTGATAAATTTTTAACTGGAACAGTTTAAGCATTCCAAAAGAATTCCCCGGGCTTGAAAAAAACCTTAAAATTTCCAGGTTTTCCAGACACAAAAAATCCCTGAAAAAATATCAGAATTCTAACAGTGAATTGGAATATCTGAAATATATAAAAAAAAACTATAAAGTTAAAAAAACAAACATTTACTTGAAAAAAAAGTTTGAGCTAATATCCTCCAAAAAACACTTAACTTAAAGAAAATTAATCAAAATAATTAATTAACGATACTCAAAAACAACTAAAGAAATGCAATTAAATTAAAATTAGAAAAAAAAATACAAATTTCATTTTTGAATAATTAAAAATGAATTTGTAAAGTTTTTATTATTTTACATATAATTTCTCAATTCCCCTTTCTGATTTCAAATGAATTCGCAAAGGAACCTTACACCCGACAGATTTTTTAAAATTAATTCTCCTCCCAGAAATAGGTAATGACCAAACTTTTAATATTGTAAAGTAATAATCCAGCAAATAACAATCTAACTCCTGGTTAGATCAGGCGATAGCATTCCGAGTTCGTAACCAGAAAATCTAGGTTCGATTCTTGCTGTCGGTTTTTTTTGTTGCAATTTTTTGTATTCGAAGTTTTTTTATTGCAATTGAGTATTGCATATAATTAATTCAAGCTAAAATATTTTCAAAAATTTTATTCATATGGAAAAAAATACCTATCAAGATTGCTACAAAGTTTCAAAATTCTCCGACTTTCTCTAAATTTTTGCTAAAAAAAATTTATTTTCCTTGACCGTTCTACATTTTTCTTTTATATACAAAAAGTATAATACAATGCGATAAAAATTTGGTTTCTAAATTATTTTTAAAAACTTTTAGTGCCAACAGTCACAAATGAGTTTTCAACCAAATAATTTAATTTTAAACCAGGGATAAATGTTCGATCAAAATTATTCTAAAGAAAAAGTGTAATGGTTGATATTTTCACCAAAAAATATTTTCAAACCAAAAGAAAATTGGATAAAAAAGTCAAATTTTTAACAAAACACATGAATTTTAAGCTAAAAAATATAAGCTTTTAATTAAAAATACAGGACTTGCATTTTCAGAAACAAAAATTATTTTTAACCCAGTAAAACAGGTTTTTAACCAAAAAGGTGAATTTTCAACAAAGAATATTAATTTTCTATTAAACAATATAAATTGTCCACAAAAATGAAACAACGAAATTTCCAGTTAAAAAATTAAATTTCAAATAAAATAATGAATGTACAACCCAAATGATTAATTTTCTACCGACAAAGACAAATTTTTAACAAATTACGTGAATTTTCAGCTGAAAATATAAATTTTCAACCAAAAACTGAAGTCACTTTGTCAGTTACAAAAATAAATTATTTAAACAAAATAAAAACGAAATTTCAACCAAAGAAAATAATTTTTATTATAAAATAGAATAGTTAATTTTCTATTTAAAAATATAAATTTCCAACAAAAGAAATCAAACAAAAAAACCATTTTTAAACAAAACAAAACTAATTTTTAACGAATAATAGAAAAGTCTAAATTTCCATCAAAAAAGATGAATTGTTTACAAAAAAAGCAATAGCAAAATTTTCAGTTATAGAAAGGAATTTCTAACTAAAATAATGGATCTGCAATCTAAAAAATTATTTTTTAATCCAATATAGTGGAATTTGCAACCCACAAGATTAATTTTATACCAAGAAAGACCAATTTTCAACAAAATACATGATTTTTCAACAAAAAAGATCAATTTTCAGCTAGAAAAATAGACACATTAAGCTTGGAATTTGGGAAATAAATTTTTAACTAGAAAAAAAAAACGAATTTTTCACAAAAAAGTTAAATTTTCAACTAGCAAAATTAATCTTCTTATAAGAAAATAAACATAAATTTTCAACAAGATAGTTACATTTTCACAAAATATTTGAATTTTAACCAGTCCTGAATTTTGATGAAAAATAATAAATTCTCAAAAAAAAAGTGTAATAGTTATAATTTCCATCAAAAATATTTTAATTTCCGACACAAAAATTTGTTATTTAAAATTTTTAAACATGAAAGTTTTATCAATTGATAAAGAAAAAAAATCTCGTTCAAAATGTTGAATTTTTAAATTAAAAAAAAAAAATGTCTGCAAATTTTTGGATTTTTAACCCAAAAATACGAGTTATCAATGAAATAAAATTAATTTAAAAACGAAACAAAATAATTTTGCAAGGAAAAATAGTTGAAAAAATTGATTTTCTACTATAAGAAAAATATTTCAAAAAAATTAATCAAATAGTTCCATTTTAAACCCAAAGATGAATTTTCCTATCAAGAAAGTAAAATTTTCAACAAAATAAAAGAATTTTCATATAGAAAACAAAATTTTAACTGAATAAAATAATTTTTTAATTAAATGAGTGAATTTTCGAACCAGATTAAATTTTTATAAAAAATTTGTTATTTAGAATTTTTAAACAAGAAAGTTGTTAATAAAGAAAAAAAATCTCGTTTAAAATGTTGAATTTTTAAACAAAAAAAGAATTTCCTGCAAATGTTTGGATTTTTAACCCAAAAATAGGAATTTCCTATCAAATTAATTGAATTTATAATCCAAACATACAATTTCTCAATCAAACCAAATAAGTTAAAAACGAAAGAAAATAATTTTTCAAGGAAAAATAATAGTTGAAAAAATTCATTTTCTACAATAAGAAAAATCTTAAAAAATAAATAAATAAATTGTTAACCAAATAGTTCCATTTTAAACCCAAAGATGAATTTTCATACCAAAAAAGTAGAATTTTCAGAAAAAAATGAATTCTTAACCAAAAAGTTGAACTTTCAACTGAAAAGATTAACTTTCTACTAAAAAAAAAAAAAAAAAAAAAAAAAAAAAAAAAAAAAAAAAAAAAAAAAAAAAAAAAAAAAAAAAAAAAAAATGTTTCAACAAAATGCATTATTTTTCAATTAAAAAATATCAATTTTTAGTTATAAAAATAAAGTTTAATGTCATAAAAAAAAGTTGGTTTTACAAATAAAATAAATTTTTAACAAATAATAGAATTTTCAATCAAACAGGTAAATTTTCAAACAATAGGATTAAATTTCAATAAAAAAACATTTCATCCAAATAGAATTTTCAATTAAAAAAAATATCAATTTTCAGCTGGAAATATAGAACAGTTAAATTTTCATTAAAAAAAAAACGAATTTTCTATAGTATATTTAAATATTTAACAAAAGAAATAAACTAAA
Organism: Belonocnema kinseyi; assembly: GCF_010883055.1. Taxonomy (NCBI): domain Eukaryota; kingdom Metazoa; phylum Arthropoda; class Insecta; order Hymenoptera; family Cynipidae; genus Belonocnema; species Belonocnema kinseyi. The sequence goes on along the minus strand of NC_046666.1, from coordinate 33,264,583 downwards.
CAAAACTTTAAAAAAATAGTTCAATTTTTCACAAAAAAAAAACAACTTTTTGTAAATAAAATGATAAACCATCAACCAAAATAATCAATTTTTAACAAAGTAGTTCCAATTTCAACTAAATAATTTAATTTTCAACAAAAAAGATGAATTCTCAACGAAAAATGTAATAGTTGATATTTCAAGCAAAAAATATTTTTATTTTAAACGAAAAACAGTTCAGTTCGACAAAAAAGAAAATACGAATCTTCAACAAAATAGTTGAATCCTCAAACTAAACATATTAATTGTATATCAAACGATTGTGCTTTTTAACCAAACAAATAACAATTTCTACCAAAATAGATCTTTTTTCAAACCAAAAAGACGAATTTTTCAACAAAAGAGTTAACTTTTAAAACAAAGTGGAAAAAACTTTTTAATATATACTTTTTTTTAATTTACAACAAAATAATAAAATGACATTTAACTTTAGTTTATAAAAAACTTCCTGAGATGATTACCTGAGAATGGTTTTTTAACATGAGTTAAATTTATAATCAAGAAGATTAATTTTCTAGCAAAAAGAACGAATTTTCGATAAATAACTATTAATTTTCAACCAAAACTAGAATAATTACATTTTCAGTCAAAATAATTGATTTCAAACTAAAAAACTAACTTTTAACAAAGTAGTTAAATGCACTAATATAAAACTACTTTTACAAATAAAGAATCATTTTTATTCAATTTTATATCTAAATTAAAAAAAAATTAAGCCCGTCTTCCAAAAGAATTCCTTGTCTTAAAAAAAAAATAGCTTCAAATTTCCAGGTTTTCCAGGTACAAAAAATTCTCTGAAAGAATATCAGAATTCTAACAGTAAAATAGAATATCTGAATTATATAAAATATTTTAAAATATAATATATAAAATATAAAAATAACTTTTTATTAATTTGTTTGAATTTACAACAAAATAATCTAATTAAATTCAACTTCAGTTTATAAAAAAACTCCCTGATTTCCTGACTTCCTGAAACATTTATTTTATCCTCATTATATTATTTTAATTTTAATCTCATCTGAAAATAATAATAATAATAATCAATTGACTGAAGACAAAATAAGGATTTTCTAGACGCAAAAAAAAACTTTTCTTACATTAAAGATTTTAAAAATAAATTTTCTCATATGAAAAAAAAGTTAGCAATCAATATGTCAGCTTGATTTAAATAAATTGAACAGCCAATTGCAATAAAAAAAAAATTAACAATAAATGTTGGCAGCAGGATTCGATCCCGGACTTTCTGCTTACAATCTCGAGCGGCAACCGCCTGATCTACAACCTTCACAATTTTAATAATTGCCTATTACCTGGAGGATAATGAATCGGAAAATAATCCCGATTCCCTTGTCAGTCCTTGTAACTGTAAAAATTTCAATATATATAACGAAAAAAAAAGAAACCAATAACGCAAATTCATGGCAAGAAAAAATAAGGTAGGTGCTTTTGAGCATGCGACAGCAACAGTTCATGCGGTAAATATGAGCCGACACAGAGAAAATATGCTCAAATTGCAGTGCATGCTGCTACTAAAAAAAATTAGAAAAAAAACGAAAAAAAAAAAAAAAAAGTAGACGCCATAGACCAATGTACCTTTAGACCTCAATACTGTATAGCGTCGAGAAGAACGTAAGTAGGCATTTGCTGAGGGTTGTGTAGAAACGCCGGTGGTATTGCTTCCCCCATAAGACCGTTTGTCTGTCAAACCGCAACCGACACTCCATTACATTTAGTAAAATTCCAAAATTTTTTAATTACGACAGAAAACTTTACCCCGCCACGGTGTGTGGCTGAACCAAGTTTTAATTAAAGTTCTAGATTAATGGGATTTTTTAACTATGATAAAATCAGACACTTCAGAGGCCTCAAAATGCTAAAAAAAATAATCTGAAATCAGGGGAAATGGGATGATTTTTGACGAAAATAGGAAAATAAATGGTTTTAAATCGCCCTAATGTAGGTATCATATTCCGGAAATTCAGGGACTCGAACGAAATTAAGAGGGATTTTTTTTATATTTGTAATATATTTCGATAATTAGGCTACGCAAACATAATGTCAAAATTATGTAACAATTATATTTTATACAGAAAAGAACGAATTATTTTATAGTATTTTTTCATACTCAACATAGTTTTTAGGGAAATTATATATCGAATTTACAGAAATAATAGACAAATATCAGAAAATGCCCCTTAATTTTATTTAGACCTCTGTGGAAATTTCAAGTATTGCATTTTCAAGCAAAAAATATTACTGTTCTTTCAAAAGAGATGAATGATACAAAAAACAAGAATTTTCATTAAAATTTAGGTTAAAAACATTTTAATTAGATTCTCAAAAAAAGACGAATTTAAAAAAAAAAGTTAAATTTTCAACTTTTTTAATTAAATTAATTAATTTAATTTTTAATTTTTTTTTAAGTTTAATCTTTTTTCTTACATTTTTAAGTATGAATTCTCAACCAGGAAAGATGATTTTTTAAAAAATTACTTTTTTTTTTTTAAGCAAAAGATGAATTTTCGACGAGATGATTATTTTTAAAAACAAAATAGTTAAATTTTCCGCAAAATAATTTATTGTCAACGAAATAGTAGGATTTTCAACAATATAGTTGAGTTTTCAATCAAGAAATATTAATGTATAGAATTCCTGAAAATAAAACCAAGAATACAACAAAACAAATTTGAACAACCAACATAAAATGCACCTATTTTTTTTTTAAGATTAATATTTTATCAAAAGCGATTAATTTTTTAAGCAAAGGAGACGAATTTTAATCAAAAAGTTGAATTTTAAACCAAATAGTTGAATTTTCAAGCCAAAAATATGATCCTTAAGAAATTATAAATCTTTAACTGGAATATTTGAATTAAAAAAAAAAATTAATAATTTTCCACCAAAAAAGACCATTTAAAAAAATGCATTCTCAACGAAACAGTGTAATACTGAACTAAAAAAGACAATTTTTCAAACAAATAGTTGAATTTTGAAATAAAAAAGACAAATTTTCAACCAATTAGTTGATTTTTGAACTAAAAAACATAAATTTCAACCAAAAATATAATAGTTAAATTTTCACCAAAAACTATTAATTTTCAATTCAAAAATACGATTTTTCAATAAGGTACATGAATTCCCAACTAAATAGTTTCATTTTAACGAAGAAAAATCAGTTTTCACTCAGAAATGTAAGTCAAATTTATAGTTAAAAAAATTTTTTCCACATAAGAAAAATTTTTTCAACCAAATCGATTAATTTTCTACCAAAAAATATGAATGGAAGAATCTTTAACTGAAAGAATGAATATTTAAAACGGATATTTAAATTTTTAACAGAAAACATGACTTTTTTTTTTTAGCAAAAGATGAATTTTCGACAAGAGATGATTTTTTTTAAACAAAATAATTTAATTGTTAAGCAAATAGAAGGATTTTCAACGAAATAGTTGAATTTTCAACCAAAAAAGATTAATGTATAGAATTCCTGAATATAAAAACCAAGAATCCAACAAAAAAATGTGGACAACAACCATAAAATGCACCTATTATTTTTTATAGGAAATACCTTCTTTGGAACGAACACTAAAAGACTAATTTTATTTTTGAAACGCCGTATCTCGGAAGTATTCAAGTAAAATTTAAAGTTAAAAGATCAAAAACTTGAAAAGTTATGAATTTTTGAGTGAAAGAAATCATTTTAAAATTTTTTTTCCTAAAAGGATTTTTTTAACTTCCAATACCGTCGGCACAGCACACGTTTGAATACCCTTGGGTATATAACACCCAGTATGCTCTTAATGTAATTTTACGAAATTTTGCCCTTTAAGGGTTGAAAAAAGGTTAATTTTCAATCATATAGTCAAGTTTTTAAAGCAAATAGATTAATTTTTTAGAAGTCAGTTGAATTATCGACTGAAAAGGATGAATTCTCAACCAGGAAAGATCATGATTTTCGACGAGATGATATTTAAAAAACAAAATAATTAAATTTTCAACAAAAGAATTTAATTTTCAATCAAATAGTAGGATTTTCAAACAAAATAGTTGAATATTCAACCAAGAAAGATTAATGTCTGAATTCCTGAAAATAAAACCAAGAATTCAGAAAAAACATTTGGACAACCAACCTCAAATGCACCTATTTCTTAACTAAGAAATATAAATTTCAACCAAAAATATAATAGTTAAATTTTTACCTGAAAAAAGTTAATTTTCCACCAAAAATGATTAATTTTCATTTTAAAAAAATACGAATTTTCAATAAGGTACATTAATTCTCAACGAATTAGTTGAGTTTTACACTAAAAAAAGGTCCATTTTCAACCAATTCGTTGATTTTTGAACGAAAAAATATATAATTTTTAATCAAAAATATAATAGTTAAATGTTCACCTGAAAAAAATAATTTTCCACCAAAAAACTATTAACTTTCAATTAAAAAATACGAATTTTAAAAAAGCTACATGAATTCTCAAGCAAATAGTTTAATTTTAACTAAGAAAAATCAGTTTTTACCCAGAAATGGAAGTCAAATTTATAGTTTAAAGAAACTATTTTTTCACCTGAAAAACAAAAAACTAGTTTTCAACCAAAGCGATTAATTTTCCACAAAAAAATTATGAATCTTAAACATAAATAGATGAATTTTCAACAAAAAGAATGAATATTTAAAAAGGATCTTCAAATTTTTAACAGAAAACATAACTTTTTTTTAGAAAAAGATGTATTTTCGACAAGAGATGATTTTTTTTTTAAACAAACTAGTTAAATTTTCAACAAAAGAATTTAACCCTCAAACGGTACACTCCAAACCCAACATACGTAAACGGTACACTGCTGCGAATTGGTTTGTTTTTCCAATGTTAATATTATTTATTTAATATATTGAATATGTAATGAACAACTAGCATATATCACACATATTTAATATACGTGGGGATAATCCGCTGCAGCTATGTTTGCGAAAATGCCAACAAAATGAAAAAACTTCGCGTGCGAATTCGCACCAGTGTACGATTTGAGGGTTATTCTCAACCAAATAGTTGAATTTTCAAGCCAAAAAGATTATCCTTTAGAAATGAGTTGAAAAAAATTACTTTTTTTTTTAACTTTTAACTTTTTTTTCACCAAATAGTAGGATTTTTTACCAAAAGATATGAATTCTATATCAAAAATATGATAGTAAACTTTGCACTTAAAAATAATTTAATTTTAACTAAAATGGAAGTTAAATTTTCACTTCAAAAAATTCTTTTTTAACAAGAATAAAAAATTGATTGGTTACATTTTCTGATGAAAAAATAAATTTTGAAAAAAAAGTTTTTTAAGCTCATAGTTATTTAAAAAAAAAAGAATTCTCAACGAAAAATGTAATAGTTGATATTTCAACTAAAAAGTATTTTAATTTTAACTAAAAAACAGTTGAATTCGACAAAATAGATGAATCATCGTCCAAAACAGAGAGATAAATTTTTAAACCGAAAAAGCGAATTTTTTTACAACAAAAATTGAATTTTCAATTAAGAAGATTAATTTTCTACCAAAAAATACGAACGTTCAAATTATAAAAACGTTTATTTTTTACTACATTAGAGTTAAATTTTCAATTTAAAAAATTGGTTTAAAAAAAAAGTTTAAAAAAAATAGTTCTTTCATTAAAAAATGTTAATTTTCTACAAAAAAGACATATTTCCACAAAATAAATGAATTTTTACCAAGTATTTGAATTTTTACCAACAAATAAGAATTCGTAACAAAAAAAGACGAATTTTCGAAAAAATACTTGAGTTTTCAACCCAAAAAGACGTTTTTTCAATGAAAATTATGTATCTTCAGCTGGAATGGTTAAATTTTCAAAAAATGATTTATTTTTTTACAACAGCACAGTTCCATTTTTAGTTAACAAAATTAGTTTTCATGCAAAACGAAGTTTTTAAGAAAAAAAAAAAACGATTTTAACCCAAAAGATGCATTTTCTAAAAAATAGTTGAATTTCTAATCCAACAAAACGTTTTTGCAAAGAAAGAATTGAATTTTTAACCTAAAACGACGAATTATCTTTTAAAAAAAATAAAAAAAGAACACAAAAAACAGTTGAATTCTCAACAAAAACGTTAATTGATAAATATTAAACCAAATTAATAAATCCTCAGCTGTAATCGTTAAATTTTTAGTTAAAAAAAAAACTTTTAACTAAAAAGAAAACAAATTTACAACAAAATAGTTAAATTTTCGATCTAAACAAAAAAAATGAATTTTTAACAAAATATTTCAAATTTCCAAAAACCCATTTACTTTTTTACAACGATACAGTTACATTTTTTGTTTAAAAAAATATATATTTTTCAATAAAAAAAAAGTTTTTAAGAAAATAGTTATTTCAACAAAGAAGATTAATATTCTACAAAAAAATATGAATTCGTGACGAAAAACAAAACAACGAAATTTCACAAAAACAGTGGAATTTTCGACCCAAACATACATTTTTTCAACGAAAGAATTGAACTTTTAAGATAAAACGACGAATTATATAAAAAAATAAAAGAAAAAAAAACAGTTGTATTCTCAAAAAGAAAAAAAAATCGTTAATTGATGAATATCAAACCAAATTAATGAATCCTCTAGCTAGAATCGTTAAATTTTCAGTTCAAAAAATTAGCTTTTAACTAAAAAGAAAACAAATTTACAACAAAATAGTTAAATTTTCAATCTAACGGGATGAATTTTCACCAAAAAAATCGTTGAATTTTCAACCCAAACATACGTTTTCTCAACAAATGATTAAATTTTCTATCTAAAGGGATGAATTTTCAACTAAAATTATAAATCTTCAACAAAATGAATTTTCAGTGAAAAAATTAATTCGTAACGAAAAAAGACGAGTTTTCAAGAATGATTCAAAAAAGAGTTCTTTCAACCAAGAACATAAATTTTCATCTAAAATTATGAATTTTCAACAAAATAAATTAATTTTTAACAAAGTATTTGAATTTTCTACCAAAAATATGAAGTCTTAACGAAAAAAGACGAGTTTTTCAAAAAATAGTCGAATCTTCAACCAAAAAATATTTCAATTGACTTTTTAGAAAATTTCAGCTGAAATAATTAAATATTCTGTTGAAAAAAAAAATTTTACCAAAAGGAAAATGAATTTACAAGAAAAATAGTTAAATTTTCAACAAAAATTAAGAATCTTCAACAAAATTAATTCATTTTTCAAAGAATAGTTCAACTTTCAACTAAGTAGTTAAATTTTCAATGAAAAAAATTAATTCATCACGAAAAAGACGAATTTTCAAAAAATCATTGACTTCTTTACAACATTACAATTCCACTTTCAGTTAAAAAAATTAGTTTTCAAAAAACAGAAAAATAAATTTTTCAAGAAACTAGTTATTTCAACCAAGAAGATAAATTTTCAACTAAAATTAAGAATCTGAAACAAAATAAATGAATTTTTAACAAAACAGTTAAACTTGTAAACAAATACTAATTTTCAAACAATCATTTATATTTTTACAACATTACAATACATTTTCAGTTAAAAAAATTTCAAAATAAAAGTCTTCAAGAAAATAGTTATTTCAACCAAGTAGATGAATGTTCAACTAAAATTATGAATATTCAACAAAATAAATTGACTTTTTACAAAACAGGTAAACTTTCAACCAAGTATTTCAATTTTCTACCAAAAAAGATGAATTTTTGACGAAAAGGACGAATTTTCCAAAAAATAGTCGAATCTTCAACCAAGAAATATCTCAATTGAATTTTCAGAAAATTTCAGCAAAAACAATTTTAACCAAATTTTAACCAAAAAGAAACCGAATTTACAAGAAAAATAGTTAAATTTTCAACAACAATTATAAGTTTAACAAAGTAAATTATTTTTTAACCAAATAGTTCAACTTTCAACCAAGTATTAATTTTCAAAAAATCATTTTCTTTTTTACAACATTACAGTTACATTATCAATTTAAAAAAATTACAAAAAAAAGTTTTCAAGAAAATAGTTATTTCAACCAAGAAAATGAATCTTCAACAAAATAAATGAATTTTTAATAAAACAGTTCAACTTTGAACCAAGTATTAATTTTCAAAAAACCATTTACTTTTTTACAACATTACAGTTGCATTTTCAGTTAAAAAAATTATCAAACAAAAAAAAAACTTTTCAAGAAAATAGTTATTTCAACCAAGAAGATGAATCTTAAACTAAAATTATGAATCTTCAACAAAATAAATTAATTTTTAACAAAATAGTTCGACTTTCAACCAAGTATTAATTTTCAAAAAATCATTTACTTTTTTACAACATTACAGTTATATTTTCAGTTAAAAAAATTATTAAAAAAAAACTTTTCAAGAAAATAGTTATTTCAACAAAGAAGATGAATTTTCAACAAAAATTATGAATCTTCAACGAAATAAATGGATTTAAAATAGTTAAATTTTCAACACAAATTATGAGTCTTCAACAAAATTAAATAATTTTTAACAAAATAATTCAATTTTCAACCAAGAAGTTGAATTTCCAATGAAAAAATTAATTCATGACGAAAAAAAGCAAGTTTTCAAAAAACAAAAAAAAGAGTTTTTTAAGAAAATAGTTATTTCAACAAAGATGAATTTGCAACTAAAATTATGAATCTTCGACAAAATAAATTAATTTTTAACAAAATAGTTCAACTTTCAACAAAGTATTAATTTTCAAAAAATCATTTACTTTTTTACAACATTATAGTTGCATTTTCAGTTAAAAAAATTATCAAACAAAAAAAACTTTTCAAGAAAATAGTTATTTCAACCAAGAAGATGAATTTTCAACTGAAATTATGAATCTTCAACAAAATAAATGGATTTAAAATAGTTAAATTTTCAACAAAAATTATGAGTCTTCAACAAAATTAAATAATTTTTGACAAAATAATTCAATTTTCAACCAAGAAGTTGAATTTCCAATGAAAAAATTAATCCATAACGAAAAAAGACGAGTTTTCAAAAAACAAAAAGTTTTCAAGAAAATAGTTATTTCAACCAAGATGAATTTTCAACTAAAATTATGAATCTTGAAACAAATAAATGAATTTTTAATAAAATAGTTCAATTCAAAAAAAGTAATTGAATTTTCTACCAAAAAGATGGAATTCTTAATGAAAAAAAAAACAACAAATTTTCCAAAAAAAAGTCGAATCTTCAACCAAGAAATGTCTCAATTAACTTAAGAAAATTGCAGCTGAAATAATTAAATCTACAGTTAAAAAAATAAATTTTTAACCCAAAAAGAAGAAAAATTTAAAACAAAATAGTTAAATTTTCCACAAAAATCATAAACCTACAACACAATAAATTATTTTTTAACAAAATAGTTAAACTTTCAACCAAGTATTTAAAATTTATCCCAAAAAGATGAATTTTAACGAAAGAAAAGAAATTTTCCAAAAAATATCTCCATTGAATTTTCAACCTAAAAAAAAAAATGAATCTTGTTTTCATTACGTTCTATTAATTCAGTTTCGCATTCAAGCGAAAAAAATGAGAAATTGGGGTAATTTATCAAAAAGAAGAAAGAGGGAAAGAAGGAATTCTTTCAAAAAAAAAGGGGTAAAGGAGGGGGATATTACCATAAAAAATGAAAAAAATACAATCAACCTTAAACTGTAATTTAAACTTGGTTCAGCACCTGAGAACACGCGTTTATAAACAAACAAAAAGAAGTAGGAAAACCCCAACGATAACCACGTTTGTGATGCCTCAAAATACCATTTTTCGATTATTTAAAAACGGGGGATTGTATCGTCGAGTGAGGAAACTTACCGGCATTGGTGAATACTGATACTGTTGCGGCATGTATAAGGATGGCGCTGGACACGGATACATGACCGGAGCAAATGTCTGATGGCTTGTAGTCGCTTGTGGCCCTGAGGAGCAGATTTTCCGTTCTACACTTTTTATTTTATTATTCAAGCTGCATTTGTTTTTTTTTTGTTTTTTTTTTTTTTTTAAATCAAGATTAACTTGAAATATCAGTTTTCGAGAGCTGAAATATGTTCAGGGTGGCCAAAATAATGGTTAAAAAAATCCATTTCCAGAAAGTTACAGTGCACCCTCATATATTTTTTTCTTAATCGAGATTTTTGGTGATTTCGAAATGAAAAAAGGTTTTTAAGAATGCTGAAACTTTACAAGTAAATAAAAAATTTGTTATAGAGAATCCTAGGAAAATAAAAAATTATTTTTTATCATAGAAAAGTGAAAACAGATTTCAAAACATTCCAAATTATTTTCTACAATTTTGAAACAGAATTCGAAAATTTCAAAGACAAATTTTTAAAAGTGTAACATTATAAAATTTTTTTACAAAATATTCGTTTATTCCAGAGATTAAATCATTGTTTTTGTAGTTTCTAGGGAAATTTTTCATTTAAATATATTAATTTGAAGAAAAAATTGAAAAATATTTCCAAAATTGTTGAAAAAGAGAAAAAAAATTGTAGGATAAATTTGAAAAAATTTGGTTCAGTTTTGCAGATTTCAAACAAAAGAATTACTAGCTTTTTAAGAATTTTGAAAGGATAAACACATTTTTTTTAATACCTGAGAAAATGGAAAATTAATTTTGTTTTGAAAAATGTGTTTTAAGAGAATATTTAAAAAGATTTTAAAGCGTTTCAAACAAATATTAAAATAGTTGGAAAAAAAATCTCCAAGATTTCAGAGCAATTTTTAAAAATTTGGTTGCAATGAAAAAAAAAAAATTTTAATGCGAATAATTTCAAAAGTTATTTAGAATTGTACAAATAATTTCGAAAATAAATTAAAATTTGGAAAGACTTTTAAAAAATCTAAATTTTCGTAGATTTCGAAGCAAACTGAAGCTTTCTAAAGACTGAAAAATTTCAAGATAGATTTCAAATGATTTTTATTTTTAAAAATTCGTTTTAAGAGAATACTTAAAAAGATTCTAAGCCATTTCAAAAGATTTTGAAAATAAATAAAAAGAAATCTCCAAGATTTGAAAGTAATTTTTGAAATTTTTGTCACGTTTTTTTAAATTTTAAGAAAAATTAGAATGATTTCAAAAATTATTTACAAGTTCAGAAATTATTACAAAATAATTTTAAATTTGAAGATTAAAAAAAATTAAAAACAATACGTAGATTTTGAAATAAAATTTTTGAAGTTTTTAGGCACTCTGAAATGTTTCAAGAAATTTTCTGAAGATTCCTAGAAGGAAATTTAAAAAGGTTTTTTATTTTGAGGCAATTTTTTTATTTTGTTCCATTTTTTTTTAATTTTGAGAGAAATGAGAAAAAAATGAGAGAAATAAAATTGAGAGAAATTTTGAAAAGTTTTAAAAGAAAATAGAGAAAAATTGTCAAAAAATAATTTGGAACACTTTTAAGCAATTTTAAAAATTTTTCGGGATCTAAAAAAATACTAGGAAAAATTTCAATCATTTAAAAATATATTTCAAAGTTTAAAAAAATGAAAGTAAACTGAAAATTTAAAATAGTTCAAAAAATTTCAAACAAAATGCATATTTTGAAATAAAATGGTGTAGCTTTTTATTGTTTTTTAAATATTTCAAAATAATTTAAACAAACAAAAAATCAGGAGAATACAAAAAAATATATTAAGATTCCTAACAAAACTTCAAATGATTTTTATTAAAAAAAATTTATTTTTAAATAACATTTAAAAAGATTTTAAAGCTTTTCAAAAGATTTACCAACCAATTTAAAAAGAATCAGCAACATTTTCATGCAATTTTTTTTGTTAGATTTTTTTTTAATTTTAAGAAAAACGCGAATCATTTCAAAAGATATTTAGAAGTTCAAAAATAGATTAAAATTTGAAAAGATTTCAAGAAATTAAAAAAAATATCTAGATTTTTTAAAAATTCAAAATAAAATGTTGTACCTTCCTAAAACTTTTGATAAGTTTTAAAAGAAAATAGAAAAATATTTTCAAAATTATTGAAAATGTTTGAAATTTTTAAATATTTCAAAAAATTGCAATCAAAATGCAGATTTTCAATCGAAATTTTGTATCTTTTTATTAATTTTTAAATATTTTAAAATAATTTAAACAAAAATTTCAGGAAAATACCAAAACTTTTGTAAGATTCCTAAAAAAAAACTACAAATGATTTTTATTTATAAAAATTTATTTTTAGAAAATATTAAAAAATATTTTTAATCTTTTTAAAAGATTTACCAACCAGTTAAAAAAGAATCACTACGATTTTCAGGCTATTTCTTTGTTAAATTTAAGAAAAATGCGAAAAATTTCAAAAGATATTTAGAAGTTCAAAAATAATTTAAAATTTGAAAATATTTCAATAAATTAAAAAACAATCTCTAGATTCTTGAAAAAATCGAAATAAAACTGTGCATCTTCTCAAAGATTTTGAAAAGTTTTAAAAGAAAATAGAAAAATATTTTCAAAATTGTCAAAAAAGAATTTGGAAGACTTTTAAGCAATTTTTAAAATTTTTCGGGATCTAAAAAAATGCGAAGAAAAATTTTAATAATTTAAAAAAATATTTAAAAGTTTTAAAAACATGAAGTAGTTTTCTAAATTTAAAAGATTTCAAAAAATTTCAATCAAAATGCAGATTTTGAAATTAAATTTTGTAGCTTTTTATTGATTTTTAAATATTTCAAAATAATTTGAACAAAAATTTCAGGAGAATACAAACAACAATTTCTTAAGATTCCTAAGAAAACTTCAAAAGATTTTTATTTAAAAAATGTATTTTTAGAAAATATTTAAAAAGATAAAATTTTCATTCAATTTTCTTTATTTGGTTGCATTTTTTTAAATTTTAAGAAAAATGCGAATCATTTCAAAAGATAATTAGAAGTTGGGAAATAAGTTTAAAAATAATTTAAAATTCTAAGATTTCCAGAACAATTAAAAATTTGAATATTTCAAAAAATTAAACCAATATGTAGAATTTTGAAAATTTCGAAATAAAATGTTTAAACTTTTAAGGATTTTAACAGGTTTGATTATAAAAAAAAAGAATCTAAAAGCTTATAAAGCAATTATTTTAAATTTGCATTAATTTTTGAAAGGTTTCAAAAGGACGCAAAATTTTCTTACAATTCATACGAAAACTTCAAACTATATTTATTTTGAAAAATTTATTTCAAGACATTTTAATTTAAAGAAAATTGCGTGTCATTTTAAAATGCAGAATATATTTACAAGTTTAGAAATAATTTCAAGAATATTTTAATTTTGAAAGCAATTGAAAAAATTGCAAACAAAATTTATATTTTTGTAAATTTCGAAAAAAAAAATTTGAAGAAGATTCTAAGAATTTTCTTATTTAATTTTTGTTGACAACAAAACTAGAAGTTTTACAAGAATTTTCGAAGCTTTCAAGTAGATTAACAAATTTTTTTAAGATTTCTAAGAAAACTATATATTGTTTTAAAATTGTTTGAAATCTTTTCAAAACTTAAATTATTTTAGAAATTATATCTAAATATTTTGAAAGGTTCCAAAATAACAAACAGATTTTCTTAAGATTACTTGGAAATTTTTTAATTTTTGAAGAAAAGTTAAAAAGATTTCAAAAAATGAGGAAAAAATTATTTAAATTCCCTAAAGGCCTTTCAGATTTTTGTACAGATTTTCAATCTCTAAAAAATCTGAAAGGCCTTCAGGAAATTAAAAAAATGTTTCAAGATTATTCAAAATTGTAGGAATAATTCCAGCCAGTTTAAAAGATATTTATAAATTTTCTAATTATTAAAGAGATTACAAATATTTTAAAACTTTAAAACATTTTCCGAAAATTTATAAAGTATTTTTAAATTCCTGCCACATTTCCAGAAGTCTTAAATGCCCTTTTAACCTGGCTCTCATTTTTCATAAAATTTTGCAAAACTCTGTAAAACAACAAATTTTTCTTCAAATTTTTCTAGATTTATATTCAACACATCTGAAATGGATTTTTCTGAAGAATTTCAGGAAAATTAAATTTATACAACTTTGAAAACAAACTGATTTTAAGAATTTACAATTGAATATTAAGTTTATTCAAATCAAGCTGAATATATTAAATTTTAAATTGATGCCACTAAAAATATTTTCTATTTGTTTTATTTTTCTACTAAATTTTTATCTCATATAAAAATAATAATAATCAAAATATACCATTTTAATTCAATACAGAAAAATGAGAATTATATACAAAAAAAAAGTTTAAATTAATTTAAATTCCATTGGATACTACAAAATACTACAAATAAACGAGTCTTATCATTAAATGCCATTTTAACTTTTTTTTTTCTTAAAATTATAAAAAAGTTTAATGATTATTAAAATCTTTACGATTACTGGGGCACTGCTATTAATAGCCAATCACAATAAAAAAAATTGAAGAAAAAAAAAATGCCTGCAGCAGGAATCGAATCCACAGTTTTCATTTATTAAATTAAAAATTTTCTGAAAAAAGTGCACTGTAACTTTTCAGTTTCCGAGTCCAATGGCCACCCTTCTATTTTAGAGAAAATATTCTTACGTACAATATTTTTAAAATATTTACGACTAATGATAGATTGATAGAAAAAAATATCCTAATTTGCTCCATGAAAATTATTTTTAAATGACGAATTTCATTTTCAATTTAATGTAATAATTTTATATTTAATTGAGCCTCAATAAAAAAAATAATCTCTGGAAAACTATCTAATAAACTAAAAATTCACGGACTAAGCTACAAACTTATTGATCAGAAATTGTTACACAATTTTTGAAGTTCTAGGAGAAAATAACGAGAAATAATCGCGAATTCCTGCAATTTGTTGATAACTTTGTTTTGTTTTTTTTATAATTTCATACGAACCGTCACTTCAAGTAGCAATAAATCTACACAAATTAAAATCCAAGGATTTTCGGTCTGATTTATCGGCAAAACAATTTCGCAAATGCTGCAAAATTTCAGTGCACGGAAAAGTAACGTGCATTCGTAAAGTACAAACAAGAATACAATTTCGGGCAGTAACTATTTTGAATAATCAGAGTGTCTAGCACAAATCGATGATTTTAAATTTCCGGTTTCCTCCTGGTCTGGTAATTATCAGGGTGTCTACTCAAATCCTGGAGAAAAAATTCTTAAAAATTCCAGGTTTTTTCCAGGGTATAATTTTTCATAGCACGTAGCCATTGAAATATTTCACATTTTTAAAACAATAATAATAACTTTAATTTAAAAAAAAAGGTTTGTTAAGTTTCTAGGGATTCAATTATTTTGTTTAATTTAGAAAGCTTTGACAAATTAAATAATAATTTCTCGAATTTGTTTATTGATGTCCACGAGCCTGAATCATAATTCAAAACAGGTTTTTATTTTATGTTCTCATATTTTAAATTAAATTTAAATTCTCTCAAATTCTTATCTTTCCATGTAAAATCAACAGATTAATTTTCTACCAAAGATGACGATTTTTCAACCAAATAGTCGAATTTTCAACTAAAAATAAAATAATTCAATTTTTAGTTAAATTAATTAATTTTCCGCAAAAAAACTCACCAAAAACATGAATTTTCAACTAACATTATGAATATTTAACATATTCATTTTCTACCAGGAAAGACGATTTTTTGTTATACATAAATTCTCAACAAAAAAGTTGGATTTTCCTCTAAAAAGATTAATTTCAAAACATATAGTTTATTTTATTTATAATTTAGTTAATTTTATTTATTTAACTAAGTCACTCGAACTTTGAGCCAGAAAGATACGTTTTTAAAATTGGAGATTAATTTTTAAACACAAAGATTAATTTTCTATAAAAAATACGATTTTTCATCAAAAATACATTAATTTTTTAATAAAAAAGATCACTTTTCCACGAGTCTGATGAATTTTGAATAAAAATTATGAATCTTCAACTGAAATGTTAAATTTTAAATCGAAAATATTAATTTTTAAACATAAAGATTAATTTTCTATAAAAAAAACGATTAAAAAAAAATACATTCATTTTTAACTAAAAAGAAACAATTTCAACCAAAAAGATGCAGTTTGAACTAAAATAATGTACATGTAACTGAAATAATTGAATTTACAACAAAAAGATTATTTTTTAAACACAAAGATTAATTTTCTATGAAAAATATGACTTTTCAACAAAAATACATCAATTTTTAACTTAAAAAGAAAACATTGCAACCAAATAGTTAAACTTTTAAATAAAAAAGATCAATTTTCCACCAATCTGATGAATTCTGAATAAAAATTATGAATCTTCAACTTAAATGTTAAATTTTAAACCAAAAAGATTAATTTTTAAATATGAAGATTAATTTTCTATAAAAAAATACGATTTTTCAACAAAAATACATGCATTTTCAACTGAAAAAGAAAAAATGTCAACCAAAAAGATTAATTTCTAAACATAAAGATTAATTTTCTGTACAAAAATACGATTTTTCAACAAAAATACATTAATTTTTAACTGAAAAAGAAAAAATTGCAACCAAATAGATGAAATTTTAAATAAAAATTATGAATCTTTAACTGAAATCTTAAATTTTAAATCAAAAAGATTAATTTTTAAACATAAAGATTAATTTTCTATTAAAAAAATACGACTTTTTAATAAAAATACGTTATTTTTATTTAAAAAAGAAACATTTTTAGCGAAATAGTTAAATTTTGAAATAAAAAAAGATCAATTTTCGACGTAAATGGCATATTGAATTAAAATTACGAATCTTCAACTGTAAAGGTAAATTTTAAACTAACAATATGAAATTTCAACAATAATTATGAATATTTAACTCGAATCATAATATTTTTAATCAAAAAGATAAATTTTCAAACAAGAAAATTAATTTCTACCAAAAAAACACGAAATTTAAAAAAATACAAGAATTTTTAAATAAATAATTGAATTTTCAACTGAAAAAGATCAATTTTGTAACCAAAAAGAAAAATTTTCAACAAAAAAGTTGAATTTTTAAATCAAATTCTTGAATTTTCAAATCAAATTGTTCAATTTTAAATTTGAATCGATCAATTTTCAACCAAAAATAGAATATACAGTAGAAAATTTGAGTTTCAAACAGAGAAAAAAAGCGAATGTTCAACATAATATTAAAAGTTAAATTAAAATAAAATGATTTTTGACCACAGTGGTTCAACTTTAAACCCTGCAGTTAAATTTTCAATCAAAAAATATATTAATTTGTTCCCAAAAATACGAATTTACAACAAAATATAAATATTTTAATTTTTACAACAAAAAAAAAAGACATGGAACACTTAAGTTTTAAGTTGAAAAAATGAATTTTTACAATAAACAAAAACGAATTTTCAAACAAAATATTGACGTTCTCAGACAAAGTGATGAATTTTTAACCATAGTTGAATTTTCAATAAAAGAGATCAATTTTCAAATTAAAAAATCAAGTTTCAACAAAAAAAAATAAATTTTCAAAAAAACGAAAAATTCAGTAGTCAAATTTTTATTTACAAAAATTAAACTACAAAATATGAGATTAATTTCCAACTAAATTGCAGGAATATTCAACTGGATTATTGAAAATGTCACTTCAAAAAAAGTAATTTTCAAACAAAACAAAATCCAACGAAATAGTTCAATCTTCAATCAAAGAGTTAATATTTCATATAAAACGATGAATCTTAAAAAAAATAAATTGTCAATAAAATAATTTTAAAAAATATAATAGTTGATCTTTCAACCCAAAAAAATTTTAATTTTAAATAAAAAACAGTATAATTTAACGAAAAAGTACGAATTTTTAACTAAGAAAGATTTTTCAGTCGATCAAGAAAAAAAATTTCAATCAAAATGATGAATTT
The DNA here is from genome assembly GCF_010883055.1 of Belonocnema kinseyi. Taxonomy (NCBI): domain Eukaryota; kingdom Metazoa; phylum Arthropoda; class Insecta; order Hymenoptera; family Cynipidae; genus Belonocnema; species Belonocnema kinseyi. Next base: position 33,246,690 of record NC_046666.1, on the reverse strand, counting down.
TTAAAGAAAAAAAGATGGATTTTTAACCAAAAAGATTAATTATCAACAAAATAAATTAATTTTCACCAAACTAGTTTTTTAAATACTATACAAAATCTTTCGAAATCCTTTAAAAAGTTTTTAAAGCTTTTTAGAATTCCTTGATAGTTTTAAAAATGTGCTTAAATATTTAAAATCCTTCGAAATAATTCGAAATCCCTTGAAACCTTGTAAAGCTCTTGAAAATTCCTCGGAATTAAAAAAAATACCGTATACAATATTTCGAAATTCTTTTCAATTATTGAAATTTATTAAGAAATGTCGTAGAATATTTAAAAATACCCTAGAAGCTTTTAAAATAGTTTTAAAAAAATCAAATTTTTTTTCTTTTTAATTTTTCTTTTTATATTATTTAATATCAGAAACGTTTTGGAGGGGACAAACAATTATTTATATTGTTTAAACAATATTTATGATATTTATTAAAAAATTTAAGTTTTGTCCCCATTTTTTTTTGTAAAAATCTCTTTATATAGTAATTTTAGAATAAAAAAAAGTTGCTAAAATAAATTGTGTATCCATCATTATATATTTACATCGTAAAAATTTGCTGTGTGGGTTCAAGAAATGTGTACGTTTTTGACATACTATTGCGTTATATTTTGTTAAAAATTCATCCTTTAAGGTATAAAATTAATCATTTTGGTCGAAAATTCCACTATTGGGTTAAAAGTTGAAGTACTTTGTTAAAAATGTATTGTTTGGCGCATGGCTTTAGTTGAAAATTGATATCTTTGGTTGAGAATTTTAATTTTAGTTAAAAAATCATCTATTTGATTCAAACTTTAACTATTTTTTGTGAACATTCGGTTTTTTTTGCAAAAAATTAATTTTTTTTATTGATAATTATAGTATTTCATTTTTTGGTAAAATTTATTTTTCTCAAAAGAAAATGCAACTATTTGGCCGAAAATTTATCTTTTATAGTTGAACATCCAATAGACTGTTTAAAAATTCATATATATATTTTAAATTCGCCTTCTCTCCAAAAAATTAATCTTCTCGGTTGGAAATTCATGTTTTCGGTTAAAAATTAAATTATTTAGTACAAAATTATTCTGTTTCGAAAATAAGAAAGTTTTGTAAAAATTGTTATTCACATTAATCGTATCTCCGATAAGCAGAATATTAATGAAAATTAAATTTTCCATTTTTTGTATATGTGAGTAAAGCACTAAATTATTTATATTTAATAAAATATTTTTTTTAAAAACTAATAAATCACTCTTCATGAATATTTAAAATTCAAATTTAATTATATTTTCAATAATGTCTGATATACAATATTAAATTTCTCACCATTAATTGTTTAAATACTAAATAAATAAATAAAGTCATTTCTAATTGGGTTATGTACATTAATTTTATGCCACTGCACTATTATATAAAAAAAAATGATAAGCAATTATTTGAAAAATTCTTACTGTATTTTTATTTAATTTTTATCTATTTATGACTGCAATATGAATAAAAATATAAATCTTTTTTTTTAAAGTTTTTGATGAATATCGTATTAAAAAATTTTGTAAACTAAAATATCATTACAATTGTTTAAACAATAGAAATGCTTGTTTGCCCCCACCAAAAGGTTTCTAATTTTTAATAATAAAAAAAAAAAAATGTTTGAAAAAAAATTATCAAAAACGGAGCTGTTCATGAGGACTTCCAACTAAAATGCTTCGTTGACGCTACTAAAGACATTTTTTTCTTCAAAATCCTTCACTTTTGCTGGCCAAAAAATTCTCTAACTTTTCCCTGATTTCCAGGTTATTCCTAACCTTTAGCCAGCCTGGCAATTGAAAAGAACTAAAGCAATCGAATAAAAAATCTCGAACACTGAATCAATTTCCCTAATTTTCCATCCAGATAGACACCCTGATAATTGCCAATTCCTCGAATAATATTATCACAGATTTAGTTGTTTAGCAGTTAGTATAGTAATTGGAATTTGCACTCAATCTGAATAGCTCGGCTTTTCGAAATTGTAACTTGAGTTACAAAAATCGAGAGCGGGAAAACTTGGATTAGAGAAGTGTTAAATAACGAAAAAAATAAATAAAAGGAAGAGAGAATTAGAAAAAAAAAAGCAATGAAAACTTCAATGAAACTCGTGTGATGGAAAACAATGGTTGCTTAGGTAATCGTGCCTAATGATAAAAAGAAACATACCGAATACTCCTGCGGCTTGATAAAGCGCTGCTGGATCAGTCGGTGGAGGTGCGATCGCAGTTCCGGGGGCTGGAGCTCCTGCGTTGTAAAACGTCATTCCATTTTGATAGGTGAGGCTCATACCTAAAATTTAAAGAAATTCTTCAATTAATCGTTTCCGTAATCGATTTTTCTAAATTGTTGCAAAATCTTTTTAGGGTGAGGGGGTGGGGGGCTTACAGGACGGTCGCAACAATTCATTTTATTCCAGTCTCGACCGAAATGACCACCTTTTGCCCCTGAAAATAGGGGCGAAAGTTGCATATATTTCCCGCAAAACCGAATGTGCGGGGCGAAAGTATAATCAGCGAGGCGACAATAAAATTAGCGGGGCGAAAGTAAAACTAGCGGGGCGAAAGTAAAATTATCGGGCGACAGTAAAATCAGCGGGGCGAAAGTATAATCAGCGGGGCGAAAGAAAAATCAGCGGGGCCAAAATAAAACTAGCGGGCGAAAGTATAATCAGCAGGGCAAAAGTAAAACTAGCGGGGCAAAAGTGAAATTTGCGGGGCGAAAATAAAATTAGCGAGTTGCAAAAAAATGAGCGGGATGAAAGTAAAATCAGCGAGGTCACAATAAAACTAGCATGGCAAAAGTAAAATCAGTGCAGCGAAAGTAAAATCAGCGGAGCGAAAGAAAAATCAGCGAGGCCAAAATAAAACAAGCGGGGCGAAAGTATAATCAGCGGGGCAAAAGTAAAACTAGTGGGGCGAAAGTAAAATTAGCGGGACGAAAGTATAATCAGCGGGGCGAAAGTGAAACTAGCAGGGCGAAAGTGAAATTAGCGGTGAGAAAGTAAAATCAGCGAGGTGCAAGAAAAATTAGCGGGGTGAAAGTAAAATCAGCGAGGTCTCAATAAAACTAGCATGGCGAAAGTAAAATCAGCGGGACGAAAGTAAAATTAGCAGGGCGAAAGTAAAATTATCGGGGCGACAATAAAATCAGCGGGGCGAAAGTATAATCTGCGGGGCGAAAGAAAAATCAGCGAGGCCAAAATAAAACTAGCGATGCGGAAGTATAATAATCAGCGGGGCGAAAGTAAAATTAGCGGTGCGAAAGTAAAATTAGCGAGGCGAAAGTAAAACTAGCGAGGTGAAAGTGAAATTAGCAGGGCGAAAGTAAAATCAGCGGGGCGAAAGTAAAACTAGCGGGTCCAAAGTAATATTTTCGGGGCCAAAATAAAATCAGCGTGGCAAAAGTAAAATCAGAAGGGCGAGAATAAAATTTGCAGGGCGAAAGTAAAACTAGAGGGGCGAAAGTAAAAATTAGTCGATCAACATTCGAGGCGCGAACAAAGCAATAGAAAAATGCGTCGGACCCGCTTTTCAGGGCCAAAAGGTGGCCACGGTCGAGAGTGGAATAAAATACTATGTGCAACACTGGGACGAAAGTAGATTTTCCCTCGGTTAATTAATTACTCTCTAGATCGAGTAGTAAACCCAGCCGCGAAAAAATTGGCTCCTTTCGCACCTTGTTGCATAATGTACTATTCAAAATTCACTGACCACTAATATTTCAACACCAAAATGCTAATGCTATTATTAAATAATCCCTATATTAAAAAGCGCATAGCGCCCTTTTCGATTAATTCTCGTACCATCTCGAAAATTCTCGAAATAATTTTAAACTATTGTTCCCAGAAAAACTTTGTTCATGATTAGATGAAGTTTTCATTTTTTTTTTGCCTCGCTTAAAAAAAGTCTGCAAACTTCAGGTTTATGAGAAACGTACGTTCATCAAAATAATATATTCAATAATTTAAATAAACGTAAGAAAGGTATCTAGTATTTTGATATACAAAATGTAATTAGTAGATTTTTGAAAATTTTGAAAATAAAGAAGCTATTTAAGCATTTTAAAAGGTTTCAAGAAAATAAAAGAATGGGAAAGATTCCGAAGCAAAATCTTTCAAATAGCAAGATTTCCGAGATTTATAAAACATACAAGCAAGTTTAAGAAATTTCGAAAATTTAAAAAGATTCAAACTTAAGTTAAAATCTGAAAATATTTCAAAAAATTTTTTAAAAATATATACTTTTTAATGTTTGGAAATGAAAATTTTGAACCTTCTTGAGGATTTTGAAAAAATTCACGATAATAAAAAATTTTTTTTTAGAATTCATCGGAAAATTTGAACTAATATTTCATTTTGACAAATTAATTGCAAGAGAATATTTAAAAATATTTGAAAAGATTACAAAATATTTTAAAAGATTACAAAAATTTTATAAAATCTTTAAACCAGACGCTGAATTATGTTAAAGCAATTTCTGTAATTTTTCAGAATTTTAAGAAAAATTCAAATAATTTTAAAAGGTATTTAGAAGGTTTTAAAGTTTTAGAAATAATAAAAACAAATAATTTGAAATTTTAAACTATTTCGATTTCTTCCCAACAAAATGTGAATTTTTTAAGGCTTCCAAAAAAATTCGATGCTTTTTTAGAAGTTTTTAAAGATTTCAAAAAAAAACTTAAAATTCTTGAAGAAATTTAAACTGCTTTTTCATTTTTAAAATAAATTTAAAGAGAAAATTAACCAAGAATTTCAAAGATTAGAAATTATTGTCTAAAAATGTTTCAATTAGCAAGATTACGCAATTTTATAACAAATTTGGCAAAAATGTTAAAGGTTTTTTTTTTCATTTTTCAGAATTTGAAGAACAATTTTGGACAAATGCAAAGAATTTAAAAACATATTTAGAAGGTTTGAAAGTTTTGAAAATGGTTAAAAAATTATTTTAAGTTTGAAAAGGTTTCCAAAAATTGTGAACAAAATGTAAATGAAGTTAATAAATAATAATAAAATAAAATTGACAAGATTTCAAAACACTTTTAATTATTTCTTAAAATTTCTAAAAATAATATTGACGATTTAGACTTTTTTTTTTAATTAGCAATATTACAAAGTTTAATCAAAAATTTAATCAATTTTATGGACAATTAGACGTTTTAAATGATTCAAAATTAATTTCAAACTTAAAAACGTTTTTAGAGAAGCTGGAAAAAGCGTATTGTTTTAAATATTTGGAAATAAAAATTTTGAAGCTTTTTAACGATTATGAAAGTTTTTATGATAATACAAAAGTTTCTTGAAATTCCTGAGAAAATTTAAATTATCAAAGACATTTAAAAGTTTTAAAAAGATTCAAAATTAATTTACAAAATGAAAACATTTTAAAAATATTTTTAAAAATGACATTTTTGAATATTTTCGAATATTTTTTAATAATTTTATTTCACGATAATAAAAAAAACTTTTTTAAATGATTAAAAAATAATTTGATATTTGAGAAAGTATTACAAAAATGCAAAACAAAATGTACATTTTTAAAGATTTAGAACAAATTTTCGAAGCTTTTTAAGAAGTTTGAAAGACTTAATGAAACTAAAAAAATTGCATTGTGGTTCCTGAACATTTTTTTCTCTATTAAAAAAACTAATTTTTAAAGAAACTTCAAAAGGATTTGAAAATATTGCTACATTTAAAAAAAAAATGGAAAATTGAAGTGCTATTTTTCAATTATAAAAGATTTTTCAAAATTTTGAGTCACTTTCAAAGGCTTCAGGACAATAAAAAAACTTGTTTGAAATTTCTGAGAACATTTAAAATAATTTTCATTTTTAAAAGAAATTTACAAAAACTTTAAAAGATTTTAAGATATTTTCTCAAATTTCCAAAAAGAATGGGAAAGATTTTCAAACAAAATGTTTCAACTAGCAAGATTACAAAAATTTATTAAAAATTCGAAAAAAAATGTAAAAGGCTTTACAATAATAAAAAAAAAAGTTTTCCTAATTTTGAAATAATTTAAACAGATTTATTATTTTTAAAAATTAATTTTAAGGTAATATTAAAAATTGTTCTAAAAATTGAAAAAGATTTCTAAAATTGTCAAAACAGAATCTGCAAGATTTGAAGATTATTTTATTTTTCAGAAATATTTCCATTTCCAATAAAAAATATGGAATATTTTATTCATAGTTACATTGAAATTGTTTAAAAAGTTGAATTTTCAAACAAAGAAGATAAATTTCTACAAAAAAATAAATGAATTTTCATAAAAAAATACACGGAGTTTATAATTGCTAGGAAGAATTTTTAATGTGTATTCATTCTGAAAAATTGATTTTTTAAGAAATTATAGAAAACTTTCAAAATATTTCAGAAGAACATTTAAGGTCATTTTTTTTGTTAATTTTCCAAGATTTTTCCAAATTTTAGGGATAATTCAAGTAAGTGAAAAACTTATATTCAAAACTTCTAAAAGTCATGAATATATTTTAAAATCACTCGAATTTTTCCTCAAATTTTACAAAATCCTGTAAAATAAGAAAATTGTACTTTTTCGACAAACATCTGAAATATTCAAAAATATTTTTGAATTTTCTCAAGAATTTTTCGCAAATGATATTACAATGACAATGACTAACTGAAATAGTTCATTTTCAACCAAGAAGATTAATTTCTACCAAAAAAGACAAATTTTAACAATATACGTGAATTTTGAACTAAGAAGGTATTATTTTTCAACCAAAATTGAATACATAAATTTTAACTTAAAAAAAAGTAATGTTTAACCAAAGAGATTAATTTTTAACTAAAATGATGGAATATTCAACTCAAATAAATTCACCCTGGTTAAAACAAAATCATGAAGAAAATTCAACAAAATAATTCAAGTTTTAACTGGAATGATTAAATTTGTAGCAAAAAAAAAAAATAATAATAATAATTTTCAACCAAAGGAAAAACGAATTTTCTAACCAAATTTCTCGTTTTTCAAAATAAAAGATGTATTTTCAACCAGATACTTAAATTATAAACTAAAAACTATTAATTTTTAACAAAAAATGGAATAGTTAATTTCTCAGTTAAAAAAAATTAATTTAAAACAAAACAAAAATGAACTTCATAAAATAGTTAAATACAGTAATATAAATTTACTTTTAAAAATAAAAAATCATTGTTGCTCAGTTTTAAATTGCAATTCAAGCCAAAATTAAGCAAACTCTCTGGATGAAAATGAATTGAAAACAATGTTTAAAATACAAATTGTTCCACACATTTCAGTAAATTTAGAATATATTATAAAGAATTTCAGGAAAGTCAAGATATTTTTGAGAAAATTCCTAACAATTTAAAAGAATTTCTTAAAAGTAAATTTTAAAAGTAAAAAATGTTGATCAAATTTAGTACAATGGAAGTGAACAGAAATTTCGCGTATAATTCAACAGAATTTGAATGCATTGGAAGAATAATTTTAAAAGGCAACGAATCAAATAAATTATTGTAGAGAAATTTTAAGAAAATAAGAATTCGACAAAATTAATAAAAAGTTAAGTGAATTGAAAATTATTTTTAACAAATCAATTGAATTTATTCAATTTCTAATAAAATGCTTTTAAAGATAATTTCATACATTGAATTGAACAGAATTTAGTGAACTGAGAATTCAAGTGAATTCAAAAGAATTCAGAAATACAAAAAAAAACAAGAAAATTATAATTTTTAGAAATAATTCTGGATAAATTAGTAAAAATTCAAAGTGAACTCAAAAGAATTCTAATTAATTGGGGAAAAAATTCCATTGATTTCAGTCAATTTAGAAAGCTTAACTGAAATGAAATGAATTCGATAAAGTTCATAAAAATTCAAGGGAATTCAAAAGAATTCACGGAGCACTACAATTTTTTAAAAAGAATTCTGGATTAATTAATACGGATTCAGGGTGAATTAAAAATGAATTCAAGTCTAAAATATTCCACAAATTTCTGTAAATATGGAATTAATTAATAATAATTCAAGGTTATTCGTGAGATTTTGTGTAAATAAATACGAATTTTAAAGGATGTATAATAAAATTTAAGTTTAAAAATGGAAAAAACTTCCAGCGAATTGAGAAGTGAACAGAAATTTAGCGCAAAATCAAATTTTAATTATTCAGAGGAATTGAGAAGAATTCGATAAAATTGATTTAAAAAATCAAGTAACTTGAAATAGATGCAAAAATATTTTAAAAGTTCATTTCAAACGTATTCAATTTGAACTGAATTTAGAAAAATTCAAAGGAATTCAAAAGAATTTGATGAAATGCCTGAGAATTCAAGGTGAGTTTCAAGACTTCAGGGTGAATTATGAAAACTAAAAAAAAAAGTGTTCATCAACCAAATTGATTTGAATTGCGTAAATTGAAACGAATTTAAAAAATTCAAAAGCTTTACGAAAAATTCAAAAGAATTCAGACTAAATTCCTAAAGGATTCAAATATATAAAAAAATTATAATCACAAATAAAAATGTTAATCAAAAATATTCAATCAATTTTAGTAAAATTGGAGCGCAGTTAGCAGAATTCTAAGGAATTCGAAAGAATTTGATGAAATTGATACGAATTTTTACGCAGTTTTAATTTTAATTTTCTTAGTATTTCGTAAAATTAAATCGCAATTTTTTACAACAACGTAAAGATTTTATTTTTATTTACTTTTTTTTTTTTTTTTTGATAAAGAAAAATATATTTTTCATAAATAAAAACCACGTACAAAGAGACTCTAATAACCTTAATTAAAAAAATCTTTTTCATTTTTGCAAAACAAAAACAAAAACTTAGAAGGGGCGATTTGGGGAAAAAATGGCTAAATGTGAAAAAGGGTAAGTTTTTTTCGAAAATAGGGAAACAAGGGGAATTTAAAAAAGTGTTGAAATTAGGAAAATAGTGATAAGACTATGAAACCTAATTTGGAAATCGAAAGCGAATAAGTTTCTGTGCTTTAGAGGACAGTTTACAGAAATATTAATCGCTCATTTTTAATTCCACGATCGATAAAATTATAAATCATATTAAAAAAAAATCCACTGACCATTTGTATAATAGTAGGTACTGGTAGGCACAGCAGGAGGAGAACCTGATCCACCATCGAACGATCGATTGAAAGGCTGTTTTTTAATGGCTGGAGCTATGTTTAGCTTTCTCTCCCTCAGTACGATGCACTCAGACTGTAAATTAAAATTCATCAAAATTATCCTATCTTTATTCCGGCAATTTGAACAATAAGAGAATCATTTTTTTCATTGACACCAATCAAAAAAGTTGTTTTTCAAACAATTGCAATTTGAAATTTGAAAAAAAAATAAATTAAATCTACAAATAATCCCTTTTTATAAAAAAAACACAATAATAATAATAATAATAAAGTAATAGAAAAATAATAATACATTAAGAAACATTTTTATTTTTTATTAAAAACTCTTATCCAATTAAATTAAAACTATAATATTATCTAATAAATTATTGAAAATATTATACACACTTTATATTAGCGATTTTAACTGGAAATTAGTATTTAAAAAAATATAATTTAATATTAAATCATGACGTTTCGAGAAAAATGTAAATTTTCTAAAACTTCTAGGCTGTGTTAATTTATTGCACCGGAGATTAGTGTTTTTAAACGAAAATTATTATCAAGATTCACAATTCGCAACAATTTTAGGTTATTTTAATGTTTTAAGCCAAATATTTTTTTTACCAAAAAAGAATACTTTTTAACAAAATAGTTTTTCAATTTCAACAAAAGAATTGAATTATCAACAAAATACTTGAATTTTTGGCCAAATATGTACTGAAATTTTGAAACCAAAAAGTTAAATTTTCAACAAAAATGAGTAATTCTCAATGAAAAATATTATAGGTGATATTTTAAGAAAAACAAAAAACGTATTTTCAAGCAAATAGGTAAAAAAAAAAGAATTTTCATCAATATTTCCAATTTCAACAATTTTAGGTTATATTAGCTTTTTACGCCGCAAAATTTTTACCAAAAAGGATTTCTCTTTAACAAAATAGTTTGGTTTAAAAGAAGAATTAAATTCTGAACACAATAATTACATTTTAAACCAAATAGTCAAATTTTCAAACAAAACAGATGAAATTTCAACCAAAAATATTTAAATTTTATACCCAAAAAGTTGAATTTTCAGCAAAAAGGGCGGATTCTTACGCAAAAATATATAACAGATATTTTAACAAAAAAAACGCATTTTTTAAAAAATAGTTAAATTTGCAATCAAATAAATGTATTTTTAATAGCAAGATTACCAAATGTCAACAATTTTAGGTTATGTTAGCATTTTGCGCCGCCAATTTTTGACCAAAAAAGTTACATTTTCAACCAAATAGTCCAATTTTCAAATGAAAAGAATAAATTTCAAACTAAAAGTTGAATTCTCAACAAAAAATATAATAGATGATATTTTAACAACAAAAAAATGCATTAAAGTATAGTTAAATTTGCAGTAAAAAAATGAATTTTCATCGTCAATATTCCCAAAATTCAGCAATTTTAGGCTATTTTAGCAATTTTCAAACAAAAAAGATTAAATATGAAACAAAATGATGAATTCTCAACCGAAATTATAATACATTATTTTTTAACAACAAATAAGCATTTTGAAAAAAGGTTAAATTTGCAATAAAAAAAAATTTCCATCAACAAAATTTTCCATTTTTAACAATTTTAGGTTATGTAAGCATTTAAAATGGCACATTTTTGACCAAAAAATAGTTAAATTTGCAATCAAAGACATGTATTTTTAACAGCAAGATTACTAATTGTGAACAATTTTAGGTTATGTTAGCATTTTACGTCGCCAATAATTTTTGACAAAAAAGTTACATTTTCAACCAAATAGTCAAGTTTTCAAACAGAAAAGATTAAATTTCAACCAAAAGGATGAATTCTCAACAAAAAATATAATAGATATTTTAACAAAAAAGTGCAATGAAAAAAATGGTTAAATTTGCAATAAAAATAAATAAATTTCCATAATCAAAATTTCCAATTTCAGGTTATGTTAGCACTTTACACCGGAAATTTTAGACCAAAAAACATAACTTTTTATCAAAATAATTTGATTTCAAACAAAAAAGATTAAATTTAAACTAAAGATATTTTTATTATAAACCCAAAAAGATGAATTTTCAACAAAAAGGCTGAATTCTGACACGAAAAATATAATATTTTAATAACAAAAAAATGCATTAAAAAAATAGGTAAATTAGTAATCAAAGAAATGAATTTTCAACATCAAGAGGAGCATTTTCAACTATTTTAGGTTATGTTAGAATTTTACGTCGGGAATTTTTGACCAGAAAAGTTACATTTTCAACCAATTAGTCCAATTTTCAAACAGAAAAGATTACATTTCAACCAAAAAGATGAATTCTCAACGAAAAATAGAATAGATATTTTAACAAAAAAAAACGCAATGAAAAAAATGGTTAAATTTGCAATAAAAAAAATTAATTCCCATCATCAAGATTCTATATTTTGAAGAATTTTAGGTTATGTTAGCATTTTAAATAGCAATTTTTTTACCAAATAAGTTAAATATACAACCCAAGTCCAATTTTCAAACAAAAAAGATTAAATTTCAATCAAAATGATGAATTCTTAACAGAGAACCTAATACATGATATTTCAACATCCAAAAAGCATTTTGACAAAAATAGTTAAATTTGCAGTTAAAAAAAAAATGAATTTCCATCATTAAGATTTTCAATTTTCAAGTATTTTAGGTTACGTCAGCATTTTAAAAAACAAATTCTTGACCAAAAAACATTACTTTTTCTCAAGATAATTTTATTTCAAACAAAATAATTAAATCATAAACAAAATATTTACAGTTTTAACGAAATTGTTTAATTTTCCACCTACAAAGATGAATGTTCAACTAAATAGTCGAATTTTCAAACAAAAAAGATTGAACATCAACCAAAAACAGTTTCAACTGTAACCAAATAATTGAAATTTTCAACAAAGAAGATGAATTGTCAGTGCAAAAGGTCAAATATTCTGTTTAAATAAACGAATTTTCGAAAAAACTGTTCAATTTTTGACCAAAAAGATGACTTTCTAACTAAATAAGTAAATTATCCACAAAATAGTTAAATTTTTAATCACATATTGCATTTTTCTATAAAAAAAATGAATTTTCAAAGAAATAGTTAAATTTGCAGTCTTCTATTATCAGTTTACGCCGGAAATTGGTATTTTTAATAAAAAATTATTAGATTTCAAAGATTAATTCAACAATTCACGTCTTTCGGATTTATTAACGTTTTTTCCGGGAAATTGGCGTTTAAAACAAAAAGTTACGGTGATTTGTCAGAAATTATTGATATTTTTAATAAAAAAATTATTAGATTTCAAAGAATATTAACAATTTTTTAAAAACTTTAGGTTATGTTGGCAGGCTTCACCTCAAATTGTTAATTGCAAATAAAAATCATCACATTTAAAAAAAGATGACTAATATTAAATAATTTTAGGATACGTGGGCTTTTTACATCGAAAATGGGTATTTTCAATTAAAAAAACATTATTTGAACAAGATTTAGAATATTATAACAATTTTGGGTTATGTCGGTGTTTCTCTTCAAAAATTATTGTAGTTTTTAATACAAAAATCATTATAATTTAAACAAGATTTAGAATCTTTTATCAATTTTGAGGTGTAATTTTCGTCAGAAATCAGTTTTTTTTATTTAAAATTTTTTTAAAAATATTCACATATTCAACAATTTAAGGTTATGTTCACGTTTTACATAAAAATTGGAATATTGACCAATTTTTAACAACTTTTAGGTTATATTGGGTGTTTCCATTCGTCAAAAATTGCTATTGTTAATAAAAGGTTATTATATTTTACAGAATATTTACAATACAAATAAGCCATTTTAGCATTTTTTACCGGAAAACGGTTTTTGTAAACAAAAATACATTTAGAAATAAAAAGAAATTGACTTCAAAAATTAAGCATTGTTTAAAAAGTAGGTGTCCTGAAAATATCCGCAAAATCTCCCGCATAATAGAATTGATAAAAAATTATAATGTACCAATATAAAATTTTATTAAAATTTGAGTTAAATTAATTAATTTTCTACTAAGAAGAAGGGAATTTTAGAACAAAAACAAACCATTTTTATTGAAAAAAAATGAATTTTCAACAAAAGTGTAATATTTGATATTTCCACAATAAAATATTTTAATTTTCAATAAAGAAAATGGTCAAATTAAACAAAACAAAAATACGAATTTTTAAAAAAAGAGTTGATTTTTCAGCGCAGATTTTTCAATCAACAAAGAAACAAAAACCTTATCCAAAATGTTTAGTTTTCAAGAAACAAAGACAAATTCTTTATACCAAATTTAATTTGCAACACAAAAATATATATTTTCTGCCAAGATTAATAAAGTTTCAATTCAAAAATGAGAAATTTCAACAAAATAAGTAAATTTTTAACTGAAAAAGTGAATTTTCAACTGAAAAAAAATCAAATTTCTAGTAAAAATGGAATAGCTACATTTTTGGTTCTAAGAAAAATTATTTTTAACAGTAGAAAACATATTTTCAACAAAATTTGTTAAAATTTAAACAAATAACAGAACAATTAACTAAATCGATGCACCTTCAATTAAAAAATTCATTTTTAATCAAATAGTTCAATTTGCAATCCAGAAAATGAATTTTCTACCGAAAAAAGACAAATTTTCAACATAAAATAGAATAATTTAATTTTAAGTAAGAGAAACAAGTTTTTAACCATATAAAATAAATTTACAATGAAGTAATTAAATTTTCAAACAAAAAGATTAAATTACTACTAAAAAAATGATTCATTTTCAATGAAATAAATTAATTTTCAACTAGGAAAGATATTTTTTAAATAAAAGATAGAATAGATTTTTTCAGTAGGAGAATTAAGTTTTTAAGCAGATAAAATAAATTTTCCTCGAAATAGTTAAATTTTTAATCAAACAAATAAATTTTCTAACAAAAAAAAAAATGTTCAGCCAAAAAGCAGTAATTTTTACAAAATACATGGATTTTCAATCAAATATTAAAATTTTTAATGTCATTTTCAAAATAATAGTTCAATTTTCAACGATTAAGGTGAATTAGTCACTAAGAAGATTAAAGTTCTTTTACATACAGTCTGTCAAGTTAAAGCGTGGGTGCATTTACTCGCAGTCGGTAAGGTGTATCGACATGATTTTGGTGTCAAAATATTAAGAAGAGCTCCCTCTTTCA
>NC_046666.1:33227881-33232250 GCF_010883055.1 Belonocnema kinseyi | reverse complement strand
AAGAGGGAGCTCTTCTTAATATTTTGACACCAAAATCATGTCGATACACCTTACCGACTGCGAGTAAAGCCACCCACGCTTTAATTTGACAGACTGTAAGACAAATTTTCAACAAAATCCAGAAATGTTACATACAAATAGTTGAATTTGTAATGAAAAAAATTAGATTTTCAATTTAAAAAACTAACTTTCAATTCAAATAATTTAATTTGAACATAAAAGATTAATTTTTTTATCAAAAAAGATTAATTTTTAACAAAATACATGAATTATAAATAATAAGATAAAAATATAAAATTTCATCCAAATAGTGAAATTTCTAACTAAAAAAAAATATAATAAATTTTCATCCAAACATAGAACAATTAAATTTTCAGTTGAAAAAAAAAAATAATAAAAAGTTTACAAAATAGTCGGAATTTGAAAAAAATCTATTTTTCAACTAAAATGATCAATCAACCAAAAAATCCACTCGTCACTCTTGAAAAATACGGAAAATTTCTAAAGTGTAAAGATGTAAGGTGCAATTTGCCATGAACATAAATATCATATTTTTCTTACTCTAAAAACTTTAAAAATAAAATTATTATATAAAAACAAAATAATTTGCTACATTTATGTTTCAAATATGTCCATAAAACGCCAAAAATGAAGCCTTATCGAAAATTTAAATCAAATTCAAATAGAACTATGTAAATGAAAAAAAAATCAGCCAATTTTAAGGAATTGAAACTAAATCGGGAAAAAATGCGTAATTCATATTGAATTTACTGGAATTTTCCCGATTTTTTTTGTTTGTTTTGAAAGTAAAATTAGTTCTAGTACCTAGTATTTATTGAATATAAAATTAAGATATTAATTTACAGCAATCATCAAAAATATTGTCCTTTCTTTTCTTTTACATTATAGATACAATAAAATACACAAAAATGTTGTAGAAATTAATTTTACATTTTAATTTTTAAAAATGCGTTTGTTTTCTAATTATTTTAAGGAAATTTATATAAAAATAATAATAATAAAATAATATAAAATAATAGAAACCTCTTGTTGCAGTCTCTTGGCCTCTTCTTCAGTTTCAAATGTGACAAATCCATATCCCTTCGAGACGCCCGCGCGGTCAGAGATTATTTTTGTTGCTTTTACATTGCCATAGGCGGAAAAAAGCTGAGCAAGTTCAGCTTCACTTGTACTTGCTGAGATACCACCAACGAATATGCGGTTAGGCACTAGAGTACCATATTTAGGCGCTGCCATTGCAAGACTTGCAGCTGATGCAGGGCTGGAGGCTGGACTGGACCCCTCCGTGCCCCCCGTAGACGCTGAACTCTGCGATTTTAAAACATTTTTTATTTTTCTAAACCCCCTTTTTTATTTTCAAAATTTCAAAAAAAAAAAAAACAAACAATTTTTGTTCACAACATTATCAACATTATAACATTCAAATATATTTTTATATTTATTTATAATTTATTTATAATATATTATTTTATTTATCGATAATTTAAATAATAGAATAATACTAAAAATGGTATTAAAACTAGAAATACAAAATAAGCGTGGATGTGCTATATTTTTGCAAAAATGAGAATATTCTGTGTCACATAATTTTTATACGCCGCTTATCGTATTATACTACTGTATATTTATATTGTATATGTAAAAAAAAGCCACCAAGGCATACATGAGACAATAAATTAAATCGAATTAATATAATAAAAATGTTATTATTAATTAGGATAGATGAATTTTTAATGAAATAGTTGAATTTTTAACCAAAAAGATTTTTTTTCTACCAAACTGTCGAATTTTCAACGAAATAGTTAAATTTTGAACTAAAAAAGATCACCTTTCAACAGAAAATAAAAGTTAACTTTTCAGTTAAGAAAATTATTTTCAAAAAAATAAAATAATAATAATTAATAAAATTCAACCAAAAAGATTAATTTTTTACCAAAAAATACTATTTTTTACTCAATAATACCATTTTTTACGAAAAAAAAATACCAGCTTTTAAACTAAATAAATAAATTTTCAACCAAACTGTCGAAATTTCAACTAAAAAAGATAGTTTTTCATTCAAATAAATAAATTTTGAACTAAAAAAGAAAACTGAATCAAACTAATGAATTTTCAAGACAAAATGATAAATTTCCAAGTAAAATAATAAATCTTTAGTTTTAATAATTAAAATTTTAACAAAAATGATGAATATTTAACAGGAATACTTGAATTTTTAACTAAAAAGATGATATTTCAGACAAGAAGATTAATTTTTAAACAAAAATTTAAATATAAGACAGGTTTTTAACAAAAATACAAGAATTTTCAATGAAATAGTTTATTTTTAAATGAAAATAATCAGTTTTCATACAAACTAATGAATTTTCCAACCGAAAAGATTGACATCAAATAATTTTATTTTGACAAAAACATCCACTTCAAACTAAAATAATGAATCTTTAACTAGAATAATTGAATTTTCAACCAAAATGAATAAATTTTGACCAAGAAAGACTATTTTTCAAACTAAATAAATAAATTTTCAACTAAAGTGTTGAAATTTCATCTAAAAAATATAACTTTTCAACAAAAAATAGACGTTCAATCTTCAGATGAAACAATTCATTTTCCACAACAAAAAATAATATTATATAATAACGAAAGTTCTAACAAAAATTAACAGGGATACTTTAATTTTTAACGAAAACGATAATATTACATTTTCAACTAAACTGATGAATTTTCAACCAAAAACGTAGATTTTTTAAATTAAATATATAATATCTCAACCAAACTCTTAAATTTGCATCCAAATAGTAAAATTTTGAACTAAAAAATATCACTTTTTAGATAAAAAATCAAATTTTTCGAGAAAAAAAAAAACAAAAAAATTTAACCAAAGTAATGAATTTTCAACAAAAATGATGAATTTTCAACAAAAATGATGAATTTTTAACCAAAATGATCAATCTTTAACTGGAATAGATTATTTTAAACCAACAATATAAATTTGTAATAAAAAAGTTTAATTTCCCACCAATTAGTTTTATTTTTACACAAACAAAAACTACTTTCCACCAAAATAATGGATCTTTAACTAGAATAGTTGAATTTTCAACCCAAATAATAATTTCTTACCAAAAAATACCATTTTTCAAACTGAATAAATAAATTTTCAACCAACTATTGACATTTCAACTAAAAAATATAAATTTTCATCCAAATAGTAAAATTTTGAACTAAAAAATATCACTTTTTAGATAAAAAATCAAATTTTTCGAGAGAAAAAAAAAAACAAAAATATTTAACCAAAGTAATGAATTTTCAACAAAAATGATGAATTTTTAACCAAAATGATCAATCTTTAACTGGAATAGATTATTTTAAACCAACAATATAAATTTGTAATAAAAAAGTTTAATTTTCCACCAATTAGTTTTATTTTTACACAAACAAAAACTACTTTCCACCAAAATAATGGATCTTTAACTAGAATAGTTGAATTTTCAACCCAAAAGAATAATTTCTTACCAAAAAATACCATTTTTCAAACTGAATAAATAAATTTTCAACCAACTATTGACATTTCAACTAAAAAATATAAATTTTCATCCAAATAATTAAATTTTGAACAAAAAAATATATAATAACTAAATATAATCAACTAAAGTAATGAATTTTCAACCAAAATGATAAATCTTCAACTGAAATAGATTATTGTAAGCCAACAAATAAATTTTTCAGCAAACAGTTTTGTTTTTACAAAAAAAAAAACCAGTTTCAACTAAAATAATGAATCTTAAATTAGAATAATTGAATTCTCAACCAAATCGAATAATTTTTTACCGAAAAAGACTATTAATCAAACTAAATAAATACATTTTTAACCAAACTGTTAAAATTTCCAATAAAGAAGTTAATTTTTTATTCAAATAGTTAAATTTTGAATTAAAAAATATCACTTTCCAGTTAAAAAATTAATTTTCCACACACAAAAAATGCAACCTAAGTAATGAATTTTTAACAAAAATTATGAATTTTCAACTAAAATGATAAATCTTCAACTGGAATAGATTATTTTAAACCAACAAGATACATTTTTAATAAAGAAGTGTACGAAGAAGAGGAAGTACTTCTTATGCTTTTATTGAATGAGTCGAAGTGAAATTCGATAACAGTTTAATTACATTGGTTGAAGATTTTCAGATAATAACAAAATATGCTTCAAATTCCTGTAAAAAATATTACAGATTTTTCTTTTAAATAAATTATTATTACACCATTAAGCCATTTCCCTTTCGGGGTAGGCGTGACTCACTCGGCAGGGGAAAGGAGTAGTGTGTGGATGGGACAGAGATTTTTCAGA
>NC_046666.1:33217296-33227781 GCF_010883055.1 Belonocnema kinseyi | reverse complement strand
GTTTACCATGTGATTCACAGTCTACTCCTGACCATATTTCGAATCCGCCTTTCAGCACGCCGTTTTTTATGTCTTTAGTTTCGCATCCCTTTTTCTTTGTTTATTTAATTTAAAGAAATATTTAACAAGGTTTCAAAACAAATTTTGATGAATAAATAACAACTGAACAATTAATCATTTTTAACTTCTAGCTTAAAAAGTGTCAATTAAAAAAAAATTGCAATCCATCAAGTTTTAATCCTTTTCATTGAAATTGCTTAAAATTATATAATTTAACAGAAAATTTAATTGGTTGATTCATTCTTCCAATTAGAGCATTGAAAATTGTAGCGTGGATTTTTTTAAACCTTCGATCTGTAGAATTTATGAAAGTTAGAATTTTTTTATTTTGTAGTTTACCGATATTTATTTTAAAACTGGAAAATTAAAATTATTCTTGGATTTTTGTCAATTAATTTTAAGGATATATTTAAAAAGATTTAAATATTTAAGCAAAATTAAATAATTAGCAGAAAAAGTACCCACATTTAACTAGAATAATTGCACTTTTAACCAAAAAGATTTTTTTTTACCAAAAAGTACAATTTTTCAAACTAAATAAATAAATTTTCAACGAAAATTTAAAAATTTAAACTAAAAAATATCACTTTCCAGTTAAAAAATTGATTTTCCACGAAAAAAATGGCAAACAAAGTAATGAATTTTGGACGAAAATGATGAATGTTCAAATAAAGTGCTGAATCTTTAACTGGAATAAGTTATATTAAACCAGAAATATACATTTTTAATAAAGCAGTTTAACTTTCCACCAAAAAGTTTGATTTGTTACAAAAAAAAAAAATCCAGCTACAATTTTGAATCATTAACTGGAATAGTTGAATTTTAAGGCAAAAAGAAGAATGTCCAAATAAAATAATGAATACTTAACTAGAATAATTGAATTTTCAAACAAATATGTAGTTCACTTTTGAACTAAAATATATCACTTTTCAACAAAAAACAGAAATTTAATCCTCAGATGAAAAAATTAATTGTCCAACAAAAACATGCAACCAAAGCAATGAATTTTTAATCCAAATAGTAAATTTTTAACAAAAAAACATTTTCAAACAAAATTATGAATCTTCAACTGGAGTAATTAAATTATAAGCCAAAAAAATTAATTTCCAACTAAAATAATGAATCTTTACTTACAAAAATTTTAAATTTCAACATAAATGATGAATATTTAACAGAAATAATTTAATTTTTAAACTAAAAGATGATATTTCCACCAAAAAGATTAATTTTTAAACAAAAAGACAAATTTTGAACAAAAAAATTTACATTTTCAGTTATAAAATTAATTTTTCTCTCAAAAAAAGTATTTGAAAAAAATTTGAATTTACAAACTGATGAAATTTTAACTAAAATTATGGATCTTCAACTAAAATAGTTGAATTTTAAATCAGAAAGATGCATTTTTAACAAAAGAATTTAACTTTCAACCAAGTAGTTTCATTTTCAAATAAAAGAATAATTTTTTAAGTAAAATGATGAATATGTAACTGCATACTTGAATTTTTTAACACAAAGAATAATCTTCAAACAAGAATATTAATTTTTAAACAAAATGACTAATTTTTTTTTTACTAAAAAAAGACAAATCTTCAAGCAAACAGTTACATTTTTAACTGAAAAATATCAATTTTTAACCAAGATGATACAATTTTAATTAAAATTATGAATCTTTAAATCGAAATTTTAAATTTTTAACAAAACAGATTAATTTTTATTACAGAAGATAAATTTTCAAACAAAATAATGAATTTGTCACTAAAAAACAACAATAGAAAAGTTAAATTTTCGGTTAAAAAAATTAATTTTTAAACAAATTAATAAATTTTTAATTAAAGTTATGAATCTTTAATTCGGATAGTTGAATTTAAAACCAAAAATATTAAATTTTAAATCAGAAGATTAACTTTCAAACAAACTTATTTATTTTTCACTAAAAAAGACGAATTTTAAACCAAACAGTTCAATTTTTAACTAAAATAAACGGGGAATTTTAAAACGAACCGTTCAATTTTCAATTAAAAAAGACCAATTTTTAAGCAAGAACCAAGATCGAACATTTGAAAAATCCAACTAAAAATGAGGAATTCTTAAACATTTTTTTTTAATTCAAAAAAGAAATTATTTTCTACCAAGAGATGAATCTTGAACGAAGTAGTTCAAATTTTAACTAAAAAGATGAATATTTAAGCAACTTTAGTTCAACTTTTCACTAAAAAATATAATTTTTCATGAATGATGGAATAAGTACTTAAATTAACGATTAAAATAATCGATTTTCAACCAAGAAAAAATTAATTTTCAATAAAGCAGTTTAATTTCTAAGCAAAAAGATAAATTTTCAATCAAAAAGTCGAATTTTTAGCTAGAAAAGATGAATTCTCGTTAAAAAATGTAATAAAATGAATTTTTAATAGAAAAAGAGGTGAATTTCTATCTAAAATGATAAAACTTTATTAAAAAAATGAATTTTTAATAATGAAGTTTAAATTTCAACCAAATAATTGAATTTTTAACTATAAACGATTAATTTTTAGCCAAAAATGTAACAAGTTAGATTTTCAGTTTAAAAAATACATTTTTAATAAGGAAAATTAAATTTCTACCAAAAAAGACAAATTTTTTAGCAAAACACGTGAATTTTAAACTAAGAACGAGCAATCTTCAACGAAATATGTAAAAGTCGAATTTTCAGTAGCAAAATTAATTTTCAACAAAATATTTAAATTATCCGCCATTTACAGATTAAAAAACTATTTTCCAACCAAAAAATCTAATTGAAAAAAAACATGTGAATTTCTGTATAAAATTTTAAATCCTCATAAAAAAATTAATTTTGTATAATGCAATTTAACTTTCAACCAACTAACTGAATGTTTAACTATAAACAATTTTTAGTCAAACATGTAATAGTTCAATTTTCAGTTCAAAAAAATAAATTCCCAACGAAAAATAAACGAATTTTTAACAAAATATTACAATTTTCGTCGAAGGATATGAATCTTTAAGTAAGCAAATAAATTTTTAACAAAGGAGTTTAATTTTTTCTCAACCAGATTAATTTTCTACCAAAAAAAGACACACACGTTTTTAACAAAATGCGTGAATTTTCAACTAAAAATAAGCGATCTTCAATAAAAAATGGAAAGGTCGAGTTTTCAACAAAATAATTAAATATTTAAATTATTAATAAAAACAATATAAATTGAATTTCTATATAAAATGATAAATTTTCATTAAAAAATGAATGTTTAATAATGGACTTTAACTTTCAACCAACTACTACTTGAATTTCTAATTATAAACGATCAATTTTCAGCAAAAAATTTAAGTTCAATTTTCAGTAAAAAATTTAAGTTTAATTTTCAGTTACAAAAAGAAATTTTCCACAAAGAAAATTAATTTTCTACCAGGAAAGACGAATTTTTAACAAAATACATGTATTTTCATCTAAATAGTTGAATTTTCAACTAAAATCGATCATTTTTCAATAAAAAATGGTATAATATAATTTGCAGTTTCAAATTTTTCAAACCAAATAGTTCAGTTATCCACCAATTAAGGTTAAAAAACTACTTTTTCAACAAACATTTTTTATTTTTAATAAAATAGTTAATCTTTAAACAATATAATTAATTTTAACGTAGTAAATACTTTAACTTTTAATTAAGCGATTAAATTTTCAACCAAATAATATTAATTTTTGACAAAATAGTTGAATATAAAAAAAAAGAATTAAATTTTCAGTGAAGTATTAAAATTTTTGACAAAAAGAAAGTTTCATAAAACACATAATAGTTTAATTTATAACTAAAAACGGTCAATTTTCAGCTAAAAAGAAATAGTTAAATTTTCAGTTAAGAAAAGTAATTTTCAATCAAAAATGAAACGAATTTTTATGAAAATAGTTAGATTTTTTTAGCATAAAAGTACATTTGCAACCCGAAAGTATGATTTTTCAACCAAAAATGAAACGCATTTTTAATAAAACAGTTTAATTCTTAAGCACATCAATGAATTTTCAACTAATAAATATAAGTTTTCAATAAAAAATGCATGAAAGTGAATTTTCAACTAGTAAATATAATTTTTTAACCAAAAATGGAACAGTTCAATATTTATTTAAACAAATTAATTTTTAAACAAAAATAAAACGAATTTTCAACATAATACATGCATTTTTAAACAAGTATTAGAATTTTAAACTTAAAAAAATAATAAATTTTCAACTGATTGTTAAATTTAAAACTGAAAATGATACATTTCTAACAAAAACTAGATTGTTAAATTTTCAGTTACGAAAACTAACTTTTAAGAAAAAATAAAACGCATTTTTAACCAAACAGCTGAATTCTGAAGCACAGAAATGATTTTTTAACAAAAAAATATAATTTTTCAATAAAAAATTGAAGTGTATTTTTTGCTTAAAAACATTAATTTTTAACAAAAAATGAATCGTATTTTTAACAAAATAATTAAATTCTGAAGTAAATAACTGACTTTTCAACTAAAAAATGTAATGGTTCCACCAAAAGTTTAATAGTTAAATAACTTAATTTTCAATAAAAAAAAAATTTATTTCCCTCAAAAAAACATAAAATTGCAACAAGAAATGAATCGTATTTTTAGCAAAATAATTAAATTCTGAAGTAAATAATTGATACTTTTCAACTAAAAAATGTTATTTTTCAACCAAAAGTATAATAGTTAAATATCTTAATTTTCAACCAAAAATAAAAACTTATTTTCAAGAAAATACATCAATTTTCAACTTAAAAAAAGTAGTTTTAACCTATGTTGAATTTTAAACTAAAAAATATAGATTTTCAGCCAAAAAAAAAGGAATAGTTAAATTTTCAGTTAAGAAACTTAATTTTCAACCAAAAATAAAACGAATTTTTAACAAAAAAAATTACATTTTTAAGCATAAAAGTGAATTTTCAACTCGAAAATATAATTTTTTAATAAAAAATGGAACAGTTAAATTTTCAGTTTAAAAAATTGATTTTTAAACAAAAACAAAACGAATTTTCATAAAAATAATAAATTTCTTAAGTAAATAATTGAATTTTCATCTAAAAAATATTATTTTACAACCAAAAGTGGAATAGTTAAATAATCAGTTTAAAAAAATTTATTGGCAACTAAAAATGAAACGAATTTGCAATTAAAAAATATAATTTAATAACTAAAAAATATAAGTTTTCAACCAAAGGTGGAACATTTAAATAATAAGTTGAAAAATAATTTTGAACCCAAAATGAAACGAATTTTCAATACAATACATGAATTTCCAACTAAGTACTGGAATTTTTAAATAAAAAAAAAGTTTTCAACCAAATGTTGAATTTTCAATTGAAAAATATAATTTATTTCCTAAAAATGTAAGTTAAGTTTTAAGTTAAAAAAATTAATTTTCCATAAAAAATAAAAGGAATTTGTAACAAAATACATAAACTTGCAACCATTCAATAGAATTTTTAACTAAAAAATGTAATTTATTATTCAAAAATGGAATAGTTAAATTTTCAGTTAAAGAATAATGTTTAACCAAAAATAAAACGAATTTTCAATAAAATACACGAATTTACAATTTTATATTATTATTAAAAGTTCTTAAAAGAATAAAAAAATGTTCACAAAATTTAAATAAAGTTATAGCTGAAACGAAGTACATAACCTAAAAAGTGGGACAGAAATTCGACGAAACTGTATCTAAAATATCGTACCCATAACCTTTCACCTTCACCTATCTGCAAAATCATCGCAAATTATCAGGAATTTAAATTTAATTTGAGCTGCATTCTCGTACTTAAAATGAACTGTCATCCACAAAATTCACGATTAGTTTTCATCCAATGATCCAAAACGACCTCCTACACTTCTAATCCATTCAAAACAAGAAACAAAAGAAAAAACATAAACTGCATACAGGATGTGTTCTATATATTCGACCCTGGCGACAAGCACGAAAACTTTGACATGTAGCTTCTAAATTCTGATCGTTAATCACGAAATCAAGAAACGAGTCTGAAAACACCGAAAAAAAAATGACTAATTTGTCTCACGAGGGAAACTAGACACGGAAATCAACAAGTCCCAATTTCTCCCCGACCAGTCAATGATTCCAAATCGGAAACAGGATTCGCGATCCCGATCTAGGTTAACACAGAAGACAGAGAACGACGACCCTCACACTCATTGTCACTCTCGTTTTTTTTTATCAATTTTCTTTGAATAATTCGTTTGGAAGAGAGGAATTCTTTGAAAAATCAATGAAAGCCAGCAGGAGCGAAGAAAGCTCGGCTGAGATGAAGTGAGTGGAATGGTTGACATGAGGAAGCAGATGAAGTTGATGGTTTAAAGGGATTTGAGTTTGTCAAAGTACTCACCATCTTCGAGTGAAACGAACGCTCGGAATTGGCTTTTTCTGTCTTGTCAGAAGAGGGGAAGGTCCTGTGGCCTCGCGGAAGGTCACCTGGATCCCAGTGGATCCCCAGGGACTGGTAAGGACCGCTGCGACGACTCGAAAAGGACTTCCAGTCCCCGTCGAAGCTCCTGGTCTCCTTACCAAACCTGCAAACACCACACTACGGGAACACTTTTACAAGATGGCCGCCTGCCTCACTAGAGCTGCCGCCTGGCTGCGCCGAGTGCCAGCTACCGCGCGAAACTTCGCAAATTCTCGGCAGATTCAAATCGGGCATCTTCTCGAGAATGTTACCGGAACCGAGAATTAAGAGAGAATTTTCACATTTTTTTCATGTTTTTCCCTCACTTTTTCTGTATATTTCACTGGATTTGGATGAATTTTATTAATAAATCAAACACATTTTTATTTTATTTATGTTTTATTTATGAAATTCGGGGCGTATTTGGGTAAAATTAATGAGGCTGATTATGTTGAATAAATGTTTAAGGGGTTTTAATTCCTTATTTTTCAAGTGGAAATATTTCTATTTTAACACAAAAGGTACATTTTTAACCAAATAGTCGAATTTACAAGAAAAACAATATTTTTTGTAAAAAAATAAGATTTTAAGTCAGATTATTGAAATTTTAAAGAAATTTTCAACTAAAAAAGGTCAATTTTCAACCAAATAGTTGAATTTTAAACTAAAAGCAATTAGTTGTCAAGCATAAATAGAATAATTAAATTATCAGTTCGAAAAATTAATTTTCCACAAAATGGATGAATTTTTAACTAAAATTATGAATCTTCAACTAGAATAGTTGAATTTTTAACCAAAAAATCTAATTTTTAATCAAATAGTTGAATTTTCAGCTAAAAAAGACAAAATTTCAACCAAAAATTAGATTTTCAACTAAAAAAAAGAACATTTGGAACCAAAAATGAAATTGTTAAATTTACAATTGAAAAAATCAATTTTCGCACTAAAATGATAAATTTTCAATTAAAATTATAAATCTTCAAATGGAATACGTAGTTTAATTTTTTTCAAATGCAAATAAAAAGATGAATTTTGAACGAAAAATATTCATTTTCGACCCAAAAAAAATTCATTTACAACTAAAAAAGGTCAATTTTTCAACCAAATAGATGAATTTCAAACTAAAAGCAATCAGTTTTCAACCATAAATGGAATAATAAAATTTTCAGTTAAAAAAATTAATTTTCAACCAACTTATGAATTTCAAAGATGAATTAAAATTTTTTTAAAGGCGATTTTCAACAAAATAAATGAATTTTTAACGTAATATGTAGTTGAGCTTTTCTAAATTTTCAGTTAAAAAAATTAATTCTCCTCCTCACTGAATAATTGGTAAATAAAATTCAATAATTAAATTTTCAGTTACCAACAATTAATTTTTCACAAACTGATGAATATTCAACTAAAATTATTAATCTTTAAATGAAATACGTAGTTAAATTTTGTTTTTTAATTTAAATAAAAAGATGAATTTTTGACGAAAAAAATTCATTTTCGACCCAAAAAGACGATTTTTAACAAAGTAAATATTTTTTGAAGAAATAATTTAATTTTTAACTGAAAAAGATCAATTTTGAACAAAAAATAAAATTTTTAGTTGAAAAAATTGATTTACCTCCAAACGGAATAATTGGCAGAAAATTTTTTTTTAAATATACGATTTTAAGCCAAATTAATGAAATTTTTAACTAAAACAGTTAAATTTTTCAACCAAATAGTTGAATTTTAAACTAAAAGCAATCAGTTTTCATCCACAAATGGAAAGATAGATGAAAGATAAATTAAAAAAAAATTTTGTTCAAAAGACGATCTTCAACAAAATAAATGAATTTTTAACGTGATGTGTAGTTGAGTTTTTAACTAAAAATATAAATTATCGACCAAAAATAAATTAATTAAATTGTCAGTTAAAAAAATTAATTTTCCTCCAAACTGAAGAATTATCAAATAAAATGCAATAATTAAATTTTCAGTAAGAAAAAATTAATTTTTCATAAACTAATGAATATTCAACTAAAATTATAAATCCTCCAAATCATAAAACCAAACAGATGAATTTTCAACCAAAAAGATGAATTTGAAATAAAAAAGATAAATTTCCAACCAAGGAGATTAATTTTTTACCCAAAAAAAGAAACGATTTTTGAGAAAATAAATGAATATTAGAATAGTTGAAATTGTAACTAAAAAATTTAATTTTTAAACAAAAAGATGAATTTCTCACTAAGAAGATTAATTTTGTACAAACAAAAAAAAACGATTTTCAGCAAAATTACTGAATTTTTAAACAAATAGTTGAATTTTTAGCTAAAAAAGACAAATTTTCAACCAAAAAATTTAATTTTGACGTAAAAAAAAAGAAAATTTTGAACCAAAAATTAAGTTTACAATTAAAAAAATTAATTTCACACAAAATTGATAAATTTTGAACTAAAGTTATAAATATTCAAATGGAATACGTAGTTTAATTTTGTTTTTTAATTTAAATAAAAAGATGAATTTTTAACGAAAAGGATTCGTTTTCGACCAAAAATGAAATAATTACATTTTCAGTTGAAAAAATTAATTTTCCTCCGAACTGAATAATTGGAAAATAAAATGTAATAATTAAATTTTCAGTAAGAAAAAATTAATTTTTCACAAACTGATGAAATTTCAACTAAAATGATAAATTCTCAACAATAATAGTTGAACTTTCAACAAAAATATAAAATATTAAACAAAAAGATGAATTTTTAACCAAGAAGATTAATTTTTTACAAAAAAATACGATTATTAGGAAAATTAATAAATTTTCAAAGAAATAGTTAAATTTTTAACTAAAAAATATCAATTTTCAACCATAAATGGAATAATTAAATTTTCAGTTAAAACAAATTTAATTTTCCTCTAAACTGAAGAATTATCAAAAATATTAATTTTCAACCAAAAATGAAATAATTAAACTTTCAGTTAGAAAAAATTAATTTTCCGCAAACTGATGAATTTTCAATTAAAATTATGAATCCTTAACAACAATAGTTGAAATTTCAATCGAAAAATTGAATTTTTAAACAAAAAGATTAATTTTTAACCAAGAAGATTAATTTCCTAGTAAAAAAGACGATTTTCAGCAAATACTGAATTTGAAACAAAATAAATAAATTTTTTAAATAATTGAAGCGATCAGTTTTCAACCTAAAATGAAAGAATTAAATTTTCCGTTAAAAAAAATTAATTTTCGGCAAACTGATCAATTTTAAAAATGAATTTTAAACATAGAGGAAATGCGAAATATAGGAAGGGAAGTGAGAAGAGGGGATATAATGGTACTGGTGGAACTAAAGAAATGGGAACATAAGAGGGAGGTGATGACAAAGAAGAGGCTGTTATATGGTAGTCCGGAGAGAATAGAGGATGATTTGACATGGGTAGAAAGGAAGATGCAGTATAAATTAAGGAAAGTAGCGGAAGAGAAAAGAAAAAAGGGAAAGACAACATGGGTTAAGTATGGGAGAATTCAGATAGATGGAGTATGGTGGGATTGGGATGAAGAAAGGGAAGAGATAGTAAGAAATGAGGTGCAGGGAAACTAGAAGAGGAAGGAACGGGAGATAGGAAAATAAGAAATAGTAAGAAGGAAAAAAAGATGCGAAACGAAAGTAGGGAAGAATGGAAGATTTGTTACTGGAATATAGCAGGATTAGAGAGAAAGGATAAGGAGTTTATGAGAAATTTGACACAATGGGATTTAGTCATAATGATGGAGACGTGGTTAGATGAAAAGGGATGGGAAAGAGTAAGGGGAAGGTTACCAAGTGGCTACAAATGGCAAGTGCAAAATGCAAAGAGGAAGAATAAAACAGGGAAAGATAAAAAAGACAGTAATGAACATAAAGAAGGAGTAATAGTAGAAGAGGCTATGATGGGAGGAGAGAAATGGAAGGTAGTGGGGATTTATGTGAACGGTGATATGCAGGAAAAAGCAGAGGAGATT
>NC_046666.1:33203622-33217196 GCF_010883055.1 Belonocnema kinseyi | reverse complement strand
TGAAAGAAAAAGGAAACGGAAATCGCTTAGATTAGAAGCGTGAAAATTGTAAGTAATGGTAAAGTAAAAGATAAGTAGACTAAGATGCGTTTGCGTTCTCATACTCTCTCTCTCGCTTGCACTCCCGCTTTCGTTCGCTCGCTCACTCGCTTACTAATAAGTCCTAAATTGCGCTATCGCAGGAAATAGAAATAAGGAACTAAATATAAGACTTTATGTAAATAGTTGTAAATAATTGTATATATAGAAAGGATAAGATTGTAAAAAATATATAGATTTAAACGGAAAGATTGTAAGGAATGGAAGTCATGTAAACCCTTAGGGGACACATTATGAATAAAAAAGAAGATTAATTTCCTAGTAAAAAAGACGATTTTCAGCAAATACTGAATTTGAAACAAAATAAATAAATTTTTTAAATAATTGAAGCGATCAGTTTTCAACCTAAAATGAAATAATTAAATTTTCCGTTAAAAAAAATTAATTTTCGGCAAACTGAATAATTTTAGAAATGAATTTTAAACAAAAAAATGAAATTTCAAACAAAAGCTAGGATTTTCAACAAAATAAATGAATTTTCAATTGAATATGTAGTTTAATTTTGAACTAAAAATATCAATTATGAACCAAAAATGGAATAATTAAATTTTCAGTTGAAATAATTAATTTTCCAACAAACTGAATAATTATCAACTGTAATAGTAGAATTTTAAACAAAAACGGTAAATTTTCAACCAAAGATTAATTTTCTATAAAAAAAACAAACGATTTTTGCCAAAATAAATGTTTTTTTTAACGAAATAGTTGAATTTTCAACTAAAAAAAATGCAACCAACAATGGAATAATTCAATTTTCAGTTAGAAAAATTAATTTTTTCACAAACTAATGAATTTTCAACTAAAAAATAAATCAATTTTCAACCAAAAATAAAATAATGAAATTTTCAGTAGAAAAAATTAATTTTTTTTTTTTCAAACTAAAATAAAATGTAATGATTAAATTTTCAGTTAGAAAATATAAATTTTCCACAAACTGATGAATTTTCAACTAAAATTATGAATATTTAACAACAATAGTTGAACTTAAAAAAAAGAATTTTTAAACAAAAAGATTAATTTGTAGCCAATAAGATTAATATTTCTGCAAAAAAAAAGTTTTTTTTTAGCAAATATTGAATTTGAAACAAAATAGTTGAATTTTTAATAAAAAAAAGACTAAGTTTTAAACACAAAGTTGGATTTTTAACTAAAAATATCAATTTTCAACCAAAAATGTAATAAATTTATAATAAATTTAATTATATATAATAAAATTATAATAAAATTAATATTTTAAATATAATTTTATTAAATAATATAAATTTAGTTAATAATATTTAACTTCAGTTGAAAACATAATTTTCGCCAAACTGATAAATTTTTAACTAAAATTATGAATCTTCAAATCCTAATTCAACTTCAAGTAAATAGTTGAATTTTCAACCTAAAAAAGATTAATTTAAGAAGATACGTTTTTAACCAACAATATTAATTTTCTTCCAAAAAAGACTATTTTCAGAAAAATTACTGAATTTTCAATTGAAAAAATTAATTTTCCACTAAAATGATGAATCTTCAAATGGAATAGTAGAACTTTAAATAATAATAAAATTAATTTTCAAACAAGGAGATTAATTTTGAATCTAAAATAGTCGATTTTCAACAAAATAGATTAATTTCAAATAAAAAGATAAATTTTTAACCAAGAAGATTGATTTTCTATCAAAAAGACGATTTTCAGAATAATTACTGAATTTTCAAACAAACAGTTGAATTTTTAAATAAAAAACACAAATTTTCAACCAAAAAGTTGGATATTAAATTTAAAAAAATGAATTTTCAACCAAAAGTAAAATAATTATTTTTTCATTAGAAAAATATTAATTTTCACTGAACTGATAGATCTTCATCTAAAATGATAAATTTTTAAACAGAGTAAAGTTAAATTTTCAACAAACAAAAAAAATAATTTTCAACTAAAAAAATCAATTTTCAACGAAAAATGAAATAGTTAAATTTTTCGTTGAAAAAATTAATTTCCTATTAAACTGATGAATCTTCCATTGGAATAGTTGGATTTTAAACGGAAGAAATGACTTTTTAGTCCAGACGAATAATTTTCTACGAAAAAAAAAATCCAATTTTCAACAAAATTGTCGAATTTTTCACTAAAAAAGATAAATTTTCAACCAAAAATTGAATATTTACAATCTCATTTTAAAAAAATTCGTTTTCGAACAAAAAAATAGTTAATCGTTCAAAAAAAAATTTTTTTTATTAAAAAAAATTGTTACTTCCAAATTTCACAAATATATAATTGTCATTTTCCTTCTAAAAACTGTGTTTTAAACCCAACATTTAATCGTTTAAAAATATTTTTTAAAAACAAAAAAACAAAATTTTACTGCCAAATTTCACACATATAATCTTGTACCAAAATAATTTTTTTTAACCAAGTAGTTTAACTTTTATGAATCTTCAAGAAAAAATGTAATGCTTAATGTTTCAAAAGAATTTTCAACAAAATACAAGAATTTTCGAACAAAAATGATTTATAACAAGACAGTTAAATTTTCAAATAAATAGTTAACATTTTAACCAAATATTTTTATTTTCGACCAATGCAGTTAAATTTTTAATAAAAAATATGAATTATCAATAAAAAAATCTTTTTTCCACGAAGATTAATCCTTTTAAATGAAAATTTTTTTAAAATTGAAATCTTCTTTTTTGGTAATAAAATTAATCTTTTTGTTTAAAAATTAATCTTCTGGTTTAAAATTTCATCTTTAAAGTTAAAAATTAATATTTTTGATTTAAAATTCAACTGTTCGTGTTGAAGATTCATAATTTTAATTGAAAATTCGTCAATTTTATTGAAAATTAATTTTTTTTGTTACTTAAAAATTACCCATTCCATTTTTGGTTAAAATTTGTCTTTCTAGTTCAAAATTAAACTTTTTCGTTGAAAAATCGTATTTAAAAATTTTTTTAAATTCATTTTTTGTTCGTATTTTTGTGGTTTGAAAATTCATCTCTACAGTTAAAAATTCAAGTATACAGTTAAATAGTCATAATTTTGGTTGCAAATTAAATTTTTTGTAGTTTAAAATTTAACTACTTTGTTGAGAAATTGTATTTCTTGTACAATATTAATCTTTTTCTTTGAAAATTAGTCTTCTGGTTTGAAAAAAACCATCTTTTTGGTTCAAAATTGAAGTTTACAGTTAAATATTCATCATTTTATTTGAAAATTAATTTTTTTAGCTGAAAATTTTTACTGTTCCATTTTTTTGATGGAGAAATAAAATTAACAAAATTTTAAATATAACTATTAGGTTGAAAATACAACCATTTCGTTGAACAATCTTCTATTTTAGTAGAAAATTAATCTTTTTATTGAAAAATTCAAATCAACGGCTATATGTTAATTACTTTATTTAAATAATTATTTTCTTGTTTGAATATAAAATTATTTGGTTGAAATTTAAACTCCTTTGTCAACTAAAAGTTTATTTTTTCAATTTCTGGTTGAAATTGATCTGTTTTTGTTAAAAATTCGACTTTTTGGTTGAAATTAATAATATTTTTATTAATAATTCCATTATTCTTTTTTTTTCAACCAAAAATTTAACTATACTATTTTGTTTAAAAATTGAACTGTTTCGTTGAAAATTCTTTCTTTTTTTTTAGCATAAAATTAATCATTTTGTTTGAAAATTAATCTTCTGATTTTAAAATTAATTTTTTAACCAAAAATTTAACTATTCCATTTTTGATTAAAAATGAAACCATATGGTTAAGAATTCGTCTTTTTTAATTGAAAATAAATATTTTCGACTGTCAATTCAACTTTTAGATTTTAAGATTCATTATTTTCATTATAAATTACAACAGTTTGGTTAAAAAAATTGAACTATTTAGTTATAAATTCTACGGTTTTAATAAAAAATTAATTTTTTTTTAATTAATTTTTTTAACCAAAAATTTAATTATTCCATTTATGGTTAAAAAATTTTATTTTTAAGTTAAAATTCGAACTGTTTGGTTGAAAATTTATCTTCTTTAGTTGAAAATAAATATTTTTTGCTTTAAATTCAACTATTAGTTTAAGATTCATAGTTTTCAGTATAAATTACAACAGTTTGGTTAAAAAATTTTTTTACCGAAAATATAAGTTCTATTTTCGGTTAAAATTTTTTTTGTATATACAAAATTGAACTGTTTAGTTAAAAATTCTTCGGTTTCAATACAAAATTAATATTTTTTTTTTAAATTAATTTTTTTAACCAAAAATTTAACTATTCCATTTTTGGTCATAAATTGAACTGATTGGTTAAAAGTTCTTTTTTTAGTATAAAATAAATCATTTTGTTTGAAAATTAATCTTCTGATTTAAAAATTAATTTTTTTAACCAAAAATTCAACTATTCCATTTTTGGTTAAAAAATTTTATTTTTAAGTTAAAATTCGAACTGTTTGCTAGAAAATTCTTTTTTTTAGTATAAAATTAATCATTTGGTTTGAGAATTAATAATTCGTAATTTTAATTTGGAATTCATCAGTTTGGTAGAAAAATTAATTTTTTATATCAAAAATTTAATTTTCAGTTGGAAATTCATAATTTTTGGTGTAAAAATTAATCTTCTTGGTTTCAAATTAATGTTTGGATTTTTTTACTTCAATTAATCATTTTGAAAAATTGTCACTTTAGTAGAAAATTCGTATAATTTTGTTTGAATCAAGAAGGGCAAAAAATCGACGCTATCAACTATTACCCTAATTACATAATAAAACAATTGCACAGAATCATATAATAGTATCCCCCTAAACAATAAAAATTAATTATCCTCGAACAATTCTATCCTCCAGAACTAGAAACCTTAAAAAAACATTGGAAACGTCAAAGCAAATTCAAAGTTTCCCGCGCAAAATTCCGCTACCAACATAACAGGCGAAATAGAAATCCTAAATATTTTTTTTTTACATGCAGGACCAAAGCAGGACTGGCAACTAAGGCGACCGGCAACAGGAAAAGATATCCGATTACCAACGAAAAAAATTTCGTCGACTTTTCTCAAATTCGACACGTACTTTCTTTTCCTTCAAGAAATTAAAAAATTGTTAAAGTAAATCAATTTTTAAAATGAATTTCTGATTGATTTGAGCTCCGGGTGAAAACTGCAGGTGAGTTTTGGATCGGATAACGAAAAAGATTTTTTGACGGAAATGGCGACGTTTGATACGATTTTTTTGGAAATCGGAGCGTTTATTTCCAGGTGTCCGATCTGATGAGACGAAGAACTTACCTGACTTAATTTGTAGCATGCAGGACGACAATCAAGCGAGAGGAGCATTTTGATATTTAACGCAAACGGGGACTAATGATTACCCGAATTAAAAACACTGAAATCCGAACTAGAAACGTGAACGGGAGAAAAAAGAAAATGGTGCTCTTCTTCACAGCATTGCTGATCGGGAAAAACTAAAAACAATCGCCGCTCGTTTCCACTAATGGAGTCGGTTGGCGACTCGAATTCCGAATTTAATTGCAGTTTTTTCATATATTTTTTCGGCAAATTGGAGCTAGAGATTTTATGGAAATAATGGATCCTTGGAAAAGAAAATTTTATTCGGGATTTGGGTAATTTGATGATGAAAATTACTGAAAAGGACGATTTAAACTTGGTTGAGAATTGGTTTTGACTTATGTCGTGTATTTGAAATTTTGACAAGAGGATTCTCTGATATTCAGATGTTTATCTTACTGAATTTTTTTTTAATTTTAGGACATTTCGATGACCCCCCCCCCCCCCCCCCCCCCCCCCCCCCTTATAAGAAAAGTTTGAAGCGTAAATCGATAAATAAATAAGGGGTTAGATGCCATCCTTAAATTTTTTTCCTCCTTTTTTTGCACATATTTCTAATTTTTTTTCCTCTGATTACAATTTTTAATGAAACTATTTTGTTGAAAACTTTGTTTTTGATTTAAAGATTAATTTTGTTGTTGAAAATAAATTTTTTTAAACTGAATATTTAACTATTTCATTTTTGGTAGAAAAATTATATTTTTTTAGTTGAAAATTCAATTATTTACTTGAAAATTGAATTATTTCGTTGAAAATTCGTTTTATTTTTGATTGAAAATTTAACTTATATTTTTAGTTAATAAATTATGTTTTTTAATTGAAAATTGATTTAATTGTTAGTCGCAAATTAATTTTTTAGCTGATTATTTAAATCTTCCTCGTTTAGTTCAAAAATTAATTTTTTAGATAAAAATTCTAGTACTTGGTTAAAAATTTATGTATTTTGTTAAAAATTCTTTTATTTTTATTTTACATTTTTAGTTAACAAATTATATTTTTTAATTGAAAATTCCACTTTTAGTTGAA
This sequence comes from Belonocnema kinseyi, assembly GCF_010883055.1. Lineage (NCBI taxonomy): Eukaryota > Metazoa > Arthropoda > Insecta > Hymenoptera > Cynipidae > Belonocnema > Belonocnema kinseyi. Next base: position 33,210,762 of record NC_046666.1, on the reverse strand, counting down.
ATTTTTTTTAATAAAAATTTCAGTACTTAGTTGAAAATCCATTTATTTTATTCAAAATTCGTTTCATTTTTAGTTGCAAATTAATTTTTGTAAACGATTATTTAACTATTCCACTTTTGGTGGAAAAATGTCACTTTTTAGTTGAAAATTATTTTTTAATTTTTTAAATTTTTAAACTGAAAATTTAACTATTACATTTTTGATTAATAAATTACATTTTTTAGTTAAAAATTCTAGTACTTGGTTGAAAATTTATGTATTTTGTTAAAAATTCGTTTTATTTTTGACTGAAAATTAATTTTTTGAACTTATTATTTAACTATTCCATTTTTGGTTAAAAACTTATATTTTTCAGTTAAAAATTCGTTTTATTTTCGATTAAAAATTAATTTTTTTTAACTGAAATTTTCACTTTTAGTTGAAAAATCATATTTTTAGCTAGAAATTTCAGTAGTTAGTTGAAAATTAATGTATTTTATTGAAAATTCATTTAATTTTTAGTCGCAAATTAATTTTTTTAACTAATAATTTTAACTATTCCACGTTTGGTTAAAAAATTACAATTTAGTTAAAAATTCTAGTACTTGGCTGAAAATTAATGAATTTTGTTAAAAACTCGTTTTATTTTTGATTTTACATTTTTAGTTAACGAATTATATTTTTTAATTAAAAATTCCACTTCTAGTTGAAAATTCATTTTTTTTAGTTAAAAATTCCAGCACTTAGATGAAAATTCGTTTCATTTTTAGTTGCAAATTAATTTTTCTAACCGATTATTTTACTATTCCACTTTTGGGGGAAAAAATGACACTCTTTAGTTGAAAATTCAATTATTTACTTGAGAATTTAATTATTTTGTTGAAAATTCGTTTAATTTTTAGCTGCACATTAATTTTTTAAACTGATTATATAACTATTCCACTTTTGGTGGAAAAATTATATTTTTTAGTTGAAAATTCAATTATTTACTTGAAAATTTAATTATTTTGTTGAAAATTCTTTTTATTTCAGTTTTAAAATTAATTTTTTTAACTGATAATTTAACTGTTCCATTTTTAATTGAAAAATTATATTTTCGAGGTGAAAATTCACTTTTATGCTTAAAAATCTAACTATTTTGTTAAAAATTCGTTTCATTTTTGGTTAAAAATTAAATTTCTTAACTGAAAATTTAAATATTCCTTTTTTTGACTGAAAATCTATCTTTTTTAGTTTGAAATTCAACACATGGTTAAAAATTCATTTTTTCTAGTTGAAAATTTATGTATTTTCTTGAAAATAAGTTTCATTTTTGGTTGAAAATTAAGTTATTTAACTGATTATTTAACTATTAGACTTTTGGTTGAAAAATTAAATTTTTTAGTTGAAAAGTCAATTATTTACTTCAGAATTTAATTATTTTGTTAACAATACGATTCATTTTTGGTTGAAAATGAATGTTTTTAAGCAAAAAATACACTTTTATTTTTTATTGAAAAATTATATTTTTTTGTTAAAAATTCATTTCTGTGCTTCAGAATTTAACTGTTTTGTGAACAATGTGTTTCATTTTGTATTGAAAATTAATTTTCGTAACTGAAAATTTAAATATTCTATTTTTGGTTACGAATTTATCTTTTTCAATTTCAAATTGAAGAATCGGTTAACTGAAAATTTAACTGTTCCATTTATAGTTAAGAAATTATATTCTTTAGTTGAAAATTCATTTTTATGTTGAAAAATCTCACTAATTTGTTAAAAATTCGTTTCATTTTTGGTTACAAATTTTTTGTAACTGTAAAGTTAACTATTCCATTTTTGATTAATAAATTATATTTTTTAGTTAAAAATTCTAGTACTTGGTTGAAAATTGATTTATTTTGTTAAAACTTCGTTTTATTTTTGATTTCACATTTTTAGTTCTTCTTCTTCTTTATTCATAATGTGTCCTCAAAGGGTTTACATGACTTCCATTCCTTACAATCTTTCCGCTTACATCTATATTTTTTTACAATCTTATCCTTTCTGTATATACAATTATTTACAACTATTTACATAAAGCCTTATATCTAGTTCCTTAGCTCTATTTTCTGCGATAGCGCAATTCAGGACTTATCAGTAAACGAGTGAGCGAGCGAATGAAAGCTTTTTCTTTCACTTTTTGATACTTCCGTTTACCTTTTTTCACGTGCATTCTCTCATTCTCTCTCATTCGCTCCTCTAGCACCCTTCAACTCCTTCATCAATTCTTCTCATAATCCATCTTCCCCTAGAAACTGAACCGCATTTTCTTTCCAGCTTCTTTTATCTTCCATTCCTCTCCTACATCCTTCCCATACATGCTCCCATGTGTCCTCCCATTCACATATTCTACACTTTCTGTTCTTTTCTTTTGCCCAGTACATCCCCTCCCTTACCTTGTTTCCCACTCTAAATCTTGCTATTCTGGTCCACCTTGTCTCTTCCCATCCCTTTTCTAAATACTTTGGCACCCCTTCCTTTTTTATCATCTTATACCATTTATTGTATTTTGATTCCTCAATCATCCCCCATATTTCTATTAATTGTCTTTCCCTCTCCCTTTTTTTACAATTATTCATAGTTTAATCCAGTCTCGTCTTCTATTTCTCTAGCATTAAAGAACTCCCTCCTTTCTTCTTCCCATCTCGTTAATTCGATCGCCCTTCCTCGCCTCTCTTCTACCTTCATCAAACACTTTCTCACCAATTCCCCTCCCTTTCCCTCCCACAGCTTCGTCTCAAATTTCCATGCACTCTTTCCCGCTCTAATACTTAACTTATCACTTTGCGCTTCTTCTTTCACCATATATCCTGGCGTCCTCCAGTCTGCCTCTAGTGTCCACCTTATATACCTTTTATGTAAACTCTCAATATCTTTCCTTTCTTTCCATCCCCATATCTCTGCTCCATAACTTAATACCGGCCATACCAGCGTATCAAATAACCACATTCTCCTTCTCCAATTTTTTTAACCTTCTTTTTCCTATTAACCATATCTGTTTCATTACCCCTGCTGCTTTTTTTATCCTTTCTCTTACATGAGCTGTATGGACTCCATTCGTTTGCAAGATTTGTCCCAAATATTTATACGCTTTGATTTCTTCTAACTTTCTTCCCTTCCATCTTCCTGTCCATTCTTTCTTCCTTCCCCCTCCTTTTCTAAACCTCATTATCTTTGTCTTTTCTACATTTACATTCAGCTTTTTCTCATCTAAGTATTTCTCTAATCCTGTAATTAATCCCGCCATCCCTTCTTCATCCTCTGCCATCAACACTATGTCGTCTGCGTATGCCAGTGTATATATCTTTTCCTTCCCTGTCCTAACTCCTCCCGAACCCTTTCTCCTCATTTCTTCTTCCAAGTCTTATATTAATAAATTAAATAAAAGTGGGCTCAAAGCACATACTTGTCTCACACCTCTCATCAACCAGAAACTATCTCCTACTTGCTCTCCTACCTTTACCCTGCTTCTTGTCTCTCAAAAAATTTCTGATTCTCTCTTTATTAACCCCTCTCTTATCCCCTTTTTTATCATAACTTTTTCTATTTCTCCTTGGTTTAATGAGTCAAACGCTCAAGTCCACGAACATTGCTATCATTGTCCCTTTTTCCCTTTTAATTCTCTTATTTACTAGATAGTTCAGAACAAATATGTTGTCCATTACCCCCATTCTTTTTCTAAACCCTGTCTGATTTGGTGACTCGATATTTTTTTCTTCAACTTCTATCTTCAATCTCTCCGACAAAATAGTTACATATACTTTATAAAGTGTTGGCATCAACGTCACCCCCCTATAATATTTAACCTACTCTCCTTTGCCTTTCTTGACTATTGGTATAACTACTCCTTCTTTCCATAACTCTGGCCACCCCTCTCCTCTCCATACTCTATTACACATTATCCATGCCCATTCCTCTAGTTTCTCCCCTCCATATTTCCATACTTCATCTGGAATCTCATCTATACCAGGTGCCTTTCCAACCTTCATTATTCCTAAAACCTTAAATATTTCTTTCCTTAAAATGTCCTCTTCCTCATCTCTTTCTCTACATATCTTGGTTTACTCTTTTTCTTCTTTTTCTTTCTCTTTTTACTACCTTCCTTAACTCTTCTTCCGTCCTAGCCTTCTCCGCCTCTTCCTCAAACCTTTTATTCTCTTCCTCTTTCTTTTGATAACTCAACTCAGTATTCTCGTTCTTTTTTCCCTATATTCTTTTTCATTACTTTTTTCTTTTCTCCACTTTCTTAATACCTTTATGACCTCCTTTTTTTTCTTTATAGTCCTCATCCCATCCACTTCTATTCCCCCCTTTACTAACTTCATTTTTGTTTGTGCACTCCAATCCTATTTTTATTTCTCCTACCATTTTTTCCATCTCGTCCATATTTCCCTTTCCCATTTTGATATTTTTGACCTTTTCTCTAAACTGTTCTTTTCCTTCCCTTGAACAATCCCCTTTTCCTACACTTTTTTCATTTGCTCCCCTTTTATTCATATTTCTCTTGCTTATTTGTCCTTCTAATGTCACTATTACAAAAGTGACCCGAATCAATATAATCACCTATCTCTAGTTTCTTAACCATCTCTCTTACCTCATCATCCACTATCACATAATCAATTACCGTTGCCCTCTCACCTCCTGAGCGTGTATATTCTCCTTTTTCATCTCCTTCTATATTTCCGTTTAAGATATACTATCCCAACTCCTCCACGCTCTTCAGCAACTTTTTTCCCTCCCCATTCAGTACCTTATCTTTGGATTTTCTTCCTCTCTTTTCTCTTCATTCCTTCCTACTCTGTCACCTGTTCTCGCATTGAAATCCCTACCTATTATTAGCCTAATCTCCTCTTTATTTTCTTCAATCATTTCCTTCATCTCCTCTACTTTCTCGTGCATATCACCGTTCACATAAATCCCCACTACCTTCCACTTCTCTCCTCCCATCTTTAACTTTTCTACTATTTATCATTTTTTGTTCTTTCCTCTCTTTCTTATCTTCTCTGTTATACATTCATTCCTTACTCCCACCACCATTTCTCCCATTTCTCTGCCCCTTTTGTTCTTTCTCTTTGCATTTTGCACATGCCATTTGTAACCTCTTGGTAAACTTCCCCTTACTATTTCCCATCCCTTTTCATCTAGCCACGTCTCCATCATTATGACTACATCCCATTGTGTCAAATTTCTCATAAACACTCTATCCTTTCTCTCTAATCCTATCTCCCGTTCCTTCCTCTCCTAGTTTCCCTGCACCTCATTTCTTACTATCTGTTCTCTTTCTTCACCCCTTCCCCACCATACTCCGCTATTTTCCTTAATTTATAATGCATCATCCTTTCTAACCATGTCCAATCATCGTCTATTTTCTCCGAGCTTCCATATAACATCCTCTTCTTTGACATCACTTCCCTCTTATGTTCCTATTTCTTCAGACTCACCAGTACCATTATCTGCCCTATTCGCTCTTCCCTTACTACACTTCTCACTTCCTCTATCTTCTTCCCCTCTAATTTTACGCCCTTTATCACTATGTTTCTCTTTCTTTCTTCCCTCACTTTCCTTTCTATTCTTTGTTCTATTTTTCTCAGTCTTTCCTTCTCCGTATTCCCACTCTCGCCCCCACCAAAATCCCGGTTCATGTTTTCTAGTTTCTTTATCCTGCCTTGCATCTCCTCTACCTCCTCTACCTCTATTTATTCTATTTTAGGTTGAAAATTGATACTCTAAATTAAAAATTTATATTTTCTGATTAAAAATGCTAACAATTTTGAAAATGTATCTCTTTTGTTTAAAAATTCAACTGCTTGGTTGAAAATGATTCTGTTTGGTTGAACATTTAACTTTTTTTTAATTCAACAATTAAAAAATAAATTTAATTAACTATTAATTTGAAAATTGGACTATTTTGTTTTTTAGAAATTCGTTGTATCTGTTCATAAAAATTAGTTTTTTCTTACCTGATAATTTAGCTCTTCCATATTGGGTTGGAAACTGGTCCTTTATAAGTTGAAAATTCGTGCATTTTGTGAAATATTGATCTGTTTGGGTGGAAAATTAATCTTGTTGGATGAAAATTCATCATTTTGGTTGAGGATTCAACATATTTTTTTTAAATTCGTATTTTCTAATTGAATTTAACTGTTTGAAAATTCCTTTTTGATCCATTTTTGGACGAATATTTTTCTCTTATAATTTGACAAACTATTTAATACAAAATTCATGTATTTTGTTGAAAATTCATATTTTTTTGTTGTTAAAAATTGATCTTTGTTAAATGAAAATTAAATTTCTTGTTGAAAAATCGTTTTTATAGGTTTCGAAATTCAACTATTTGGTGAAAATTTCAAATATTTAGTTAAAAGTTTAATTAATTTGTTGAAAAATTGTCCTCGTGGATTGAAAATTGACCTTTATGGTAGAAAAATTATCTTTCTTGATTGAAAATTCATGTCTTTTAGCTGAAAATGAACTTTTTTGACAATACTTCAATTGTCTTCTTAAAAATTCGTTTCTTCAGTTTGAAAATTGAACAATTTCGTTAAAAATTAATTTATTTGATTAAAAATTAACTTTTTGTTAAAACATTAAACTATTTTTTGTTTAAATTTGAACTATTCTTTTGACAGTTCGTTTTCTTTAGTAAAAATTAAATTTCATCAGAAATTGTTCATGTATTTTGTTGAAACTTCGTCTATTTGGGTAAAAAATTAATCTTGTTTGTTGAAAATTCATATTTTTTATTGAGAATTCTAATATTTTGTTTAAAGAAAATCGGCTTCTTTAGTTGAATTTAACTGGTTTATAGTTCGTTTATTTTTAGAGGAAAATAAGTAGTTTTTTTAAACTGATTATTTAACGATTACATTTTTAATTGAAAATTTTCGATATAAAAGTCAATTGTTTTCTAAAAAATTCGACTTCTTAGTATCGAAACTTAACTAGTTTGTTAAAAATTCGTCTATTTAGGTAGAAAATTGATCTTGTTTGTGGGAAATTTATGTTTGTAGGTAAAAAATTCAGATATTTGGTAAAATGTTAACTACGAGGGTGGATTGATAAGTTTCCGGCCTGACCAAGAGATGGCGCCACTAGGCCTACCTTGAGGTGGCGTTCTATAGTACCATCCTTAGATAGCTT
>NC_046666.1:33143083-33203522 GCF_010883055.1 Belonocnema kinseyi | reverse complement strand
CAGCCTTGGAGGAGATTATGTTGAGAAATAAAAAAAAAAATTCTTAAAAACGTTGTTTTTCTTGGTCAGGCCGGAAACTTATCAATCCACCCTCGTATTTACTTAAAATTTTAATTACTTTGTTAAAAATGTAACTTTTCGGGTAAAGAATTCAATTATATTCTAAAAACGTCGTCTTTTTAGCTTAAAAATTGAAAAAATGAGTACAAAATTAAACTATTTGCTTCAAAATTAACTTTTTTGTAAAAATTTCATATTTTTATTTCAAAATCAAACTACTTTTGTAGAAAAATAATCTACTTTTTTGTTAAAATTCTACTTTTCGGGTTATAAATTCATCTATATTATAAAAAATTTGTTTTTTTAGCTTGAAAATTCAACTGTTTAGTACAAAATTTAACTATTTGTTTTCTATTTGTTTGAAAATTCATCTTTTACGGGAGAAAAGTCATATTTTTTGTTCAAATATTCATCTCTTGTGGCTGAAATTAAATTATTTGTTTCAAAACTAATTTTTGTTTAATTCACATTTTTACTTAAAAATTAGACTACTTTGGTGAGAAATTTAACTTTTTGGTTAAAAATTCAACTATTTTTTTTTTAATTGAAAATTTTGAGATTAAAAATTCATCTTTTATGGGAGAAAAGTCATCATTCTTGTTTGAAAAATTCATCTCTTGTGGCTGAAAATAAACTTTTTTGTTACAATTCTACTTTTCAGGTTATAAATATCTTTTTAGCTTGAAAATTAAAAAAAAAAACTAATAGAAAATTCAACTATTTGTTTTAAAAATTAACTTTTTTGTTGAAAAATCATATTTTTCAGTTAAAAATTAAATTTATTTTGTAGAAAATAAACTTTTTGTTGATAAATGTAACTATTTTTTTGAAATTGAAAATTCATTTTTTACGGGAGAAAAGTCATCTTTCTTCATTGAAAATTCATCCCTTGTGGCTAAAAATGAACTTTTTTCTTGAAAATTCTAATTTGCGGGCCATGAATTCAACCATGAATTCGAAAAAATTCGTCATTTCGTCTTGAAAATTTAAAAAATTGGTAGAAAATTAAACTATTTGTTTCAAAACTAACTTTTTTTTTGTTTGAAAACTTATTTTGATAGTTAAAAATTAAACTACTTTCGTAGAAAAATAAACTTTTTGGCTAGAAATTTAACTATTTTTTTTAATTCAAATTTTTTAGGTGGAAAATTCATCTTTTATGCGAGAAAAGTCATCTTTCTTGTTTGAATATTAATCTCTTGTGTCTGAAAATGAACTTTTTTTTATTGAAAATTCAATTTTTCAGCTTATCAATTCCACTATATTCTAAAAAATTCGTCTTCTTCGCTTGTAAATTAAACAAATTGAGATTAAAAATGTATTTTTATGAGAGAAAAGTCACCTTCTTGTTTGAAAATTTAAATCTTGTGGCTGAAACTGAAATTTTTCGTTAAAAATTCAATTTTTTGGGTTATAGTTTCAACTGTACTCTAGAAAATTCATTTTTTTGGGTTACAAATTAAATTTTTTTATTAATTTTATTTTATTAATTTAAAACTACTTTTTTATTTGAAAATTTTGAGATTAAAAATTCATCTTTTATGTGAGAAAAGTCATCTTTCTTGTATGAAAATTCATCTCTTTTAACTGAAAGTGAACTTTTTTGTCGAAAATTCAACATTTAGGGTAATTTAATTTAATTTAATTAAATTAAAATTAAACTATTTGTTTGAAAATTAATTTTTTGTTGTTAAAAATTCATTTTGATAGTTAAAAATTAAACTACTTTTGTAGAAAAATAAGGTTTTTGGTTCAAAATTCCACTTTTTTTTATTGAAATTTTTTTAATGGAAAATTCATTTTTTATGAGAAAAAAGTCATCTTTCTTGTTTGAAAATTAATCTCTTGTGTCTGAAAATGAATTTTTTTATTGAAAATTCAACTTTTCAGCTTGCCAATTCCACTATATTCTAAAAAATTCGTCTTCTTAGCTTGAAAAATAAACAAATTGATAGAAAAGTAAACTATTTCTTTTAAAATTAACTATTTTGTTAAAAATTCATATTTTTAGTTAAAAATTAAACTGCTATTTTTGTAGAAAAAATAAACTTTTTGGTTAAAAATTCCACTTTTTTTAATTGAATTTTTTAAGATGGAAAATTCATCTTTGATGAGAGAAAAGTCATCTTTCTTGTTTGAAACTTCATCTCTTGTGGCTCAAAATGAACTTTTTTGGTAAAAATTTAACTATTTTTTTTAATTGAAATTTTTTAGATGGAAAATTCATTTTTATTAGTAGAAGTCATCTTTCTTGATTGAAAATTCATCTCTTGTGGCTAAAAATGAACTTTTTTGTTGAAAATTCAAATTTTCGGGCCATGAATTCAACTATACTTGAAAAAATTCGTCCTTTTGTCTTGAAAATGTAAAAAATTGGTAAAAAATTAAACTATTTGTTTCAAAACTAATTTTTATTTTGTAAAAAATGTAACTACTTTTGCAGATAAATAATCTACTTTGGTGAAAAAATTTAACTTTTCGGTTACAAATTCAACTATTTAAAAAATATTAAAAATGTTGAGAGTAAAAATTCATTGTTATGAGAGAAAGTCATCTTTCTTGTTTGAAAATTCATCTCTTGTGATTGAAAATAAACTTTTGTGTTAAAATTCTACTTTTTGGGTTATTAATTCAACTATATTCTACAAAATTTGTCTTTTTGGCTTGAAAATTAAAAAATTTAGTAGAAATTTAAACTATTTGTTTGCAAATTAACTTTTTTTTCTTGAAAGTTAGTATTTTTAGTAAAAAAAAGACTACTTTTTTTAAAAAATAAACGTTTTGTTTAAAAATTCAACTATTTTTTTAAAATTGAAAATGTTGAAATTAAAAATTTATCTTTTATGGGAGAAAAGACATCTTTCTTGCATGAAAATTCATCTCTTGTAACTGAAAATGAACTTTTTTGTTAAAAATTCACCTATTCAGCTTATGAATTCAAGTGAATTCTAAAAAATTCATCTCTTGGCTTAAACATTAAAAAATGTAGTAGAAAATTAAACTATTTGTTTCAAAACTAATTCGTTAATTGAAAATTCATATTTTCACTTAAAAATTAGACTACTTTTGTAAAAAAATAAACTTTTGGGTGAACAATTTAATTATTTTTTTCAAAATTGAAAATGTCGAGATTAAAAATTCATTTAATACGGGAGAAAAGTCATCTTTCTTGCTTGAAAATTCATCTCTTGTGGCTGAAACTGAACTTTTTTGTTTAAAATTGTGCTTATCGGTTTAGAAATTTAACTATATTATGAAAAATTGGTCTTTTTAGCTTGAAAATTAAAAATTGGTAAAAAATTAAAATATTTGTTTCAAAACTAACTTTTTTGTAAAAACTTCATATTTTTACTTGCAAATTAGACTACTTTGTTACGAAAATTAACTTTTTGGTTAAAAATTCAACTATTTTTTAAAAATTGAAAATGTTTAAATTAAAAATTCATTTTTTATGGGAGAAAAGATATCTTTCTTGGTTAAAAATTCATCCCTTGTAGCTGAAAATGAACTTTTTTTTTTAAATTCAACTGTATTCTAAAAAATTCGTCTTTTTGGCTTAAAAATTAAAAAATGTAGTAGAAAATTTAACTATTTGTATCAAAATTAACTTTTTTGGTTGAAAATTCATATTTTAAGTTAACAATTAAACTGCTTTTGTAGAAAAATAAACTTTTTAGCTAAAAATTTAACAATTTTTTTTAATTGAAATTTTTTAGATGGAACATTCATTTTTATTAGGAAAAGTCATCTTTCTTCATTAAAAATTCATCTCTTGTGGTTAAAAAAGAAATTTTTTGTTGAAAATTCAAATTTTCGGGCAGAAAAAGTGATGGAAAATTCATCTTTCTTGTTTGAAAATTCATCTCTTGTGTCTGAAAATGAACTTTTTTGTTGAAAATTCATATTTTTAGTTAAAAATTAAACTAATTTTGTAGAAAAATAATCTACTTTGGTAAAAAAGTTTACTGTTTGGTCAAAAATTCAACTATTTTTTTGAAATTGAAAATTTTGAAATTAAAAATTCATCTTTTATGGAAGAAAAGTTATCTTTCTTGGTTGAGAATTTATCTCTCTTGACTGAAAGTGAACTTTCAAATTTTTGAAAACTATTGAAAGATCATCGGAATCTTTTAAAATATCCTAATATTTTTTTAAATCTTAAGAAAAGCATTAAAATTTATTCAAACTTTAAAAATTCCTTAATTCTTAAAAATAAAAAATAAATTAATTAAAATATTATAAAATCTCGTAAAGTTTCATCAAATCTGATTTTTTTTTAATTCCTTAAAATATTTAAAGTCCTATAAAATCCTTTGAGATCCTGGGAATTTGAGAAAAATACAAATTTATTGAGAAGGAGGATTGGAAGGTTTAAATTCTAAGAGTACACGAATAAAACACTGCAAAATTTGCTTGTTAATATATTTACTTCCACTTTCAAAATTTCGCATCGTCATAAATAACTGCTGAACAAAATTTTTCATAAAATCTACTTCGAAAACGTAAAACCAATTCAAGAAGAGCTGTAATTTTACGCAATTTTGCAAAAATTAAGATTTTCCTGCAGAAAAAGGAAGTATTTCACTTATTATTTGCTAATTAAATAACTAATGAAATTAAAAATAAAAATACAATTATATTATTAATATAATTATTAACTATGCGTACAAAAATACTTTTCTGCGTTAAACCTAAAGTCCGATGAGAAAATTAGATTATAAAATGTGTAAATTATTGCAAAAAAATTGCGTTTTATTGAGTCATTTTTTATCACAAAAAATTAATTTCAGCAGTAACATTTTTACCAATAAAAGTACGCAGATAATACTTATTTCTTAATATATTAAGACGCAAATATACTAAATCACGAATAATAAAAAGCAATCGGAAATATCTGTAAAAGAAATTTGTAAATTTTGGACGTTCTCATTAATTAAGTTAATAATTAAGTTTCAGTTTTTCTCTTTTTTTCTCTGCAGTGAAAAAAAAAGAAAAATGTAATACATTGCTCAAATATTTTAATAATTTTATTACTATATACTTATAATATCGAATATCTTTAATGAGTATTAAAATATTGAGAATATTGAAATTCTCTCTGCAGACGAATATCAATCTGCCATATACTGGACGGTCTTTATTTATTATTTAATGACGAAAATAATGCAGTAAAATTTGCATTTTATCCGCCTTTTACTTTCAGTTTTAAAAAAAATTAGACTAATTTTAATATAAAAATCACTGATAAAAAATAGGATAAGCTGCTGAAAAATTCTCTTTACTGAAAAATAAGCATAATGGGCTGAACCTACTTTCATTTTTATTGTTGATGGACATTTTAAGACCAAAAGCTAAAAAATTAATTTGTTCCTTTTTGAAAAAAATCAATTTTTATATTCAAAGTATTTAAAAATAAATATGAAAATTTCATTGTTCGAACCCTTTAAAAAAAGATATTTATGTTTAAATTATTGAAGCATAAAAAATATTCTAAAAATTAATGTTAAGATAGGCATTTTCTGACAATTCAGAGTAGTTTAAAATTAAAGAGATATTTTTACAGCAAAAACAAAAAAAAAAAATTTAGCGCCTTTTTTGAAAAACTGTCTTTTTATGTTTAAATTATTTAAACCATTTTTTTAATCAACTAGATTTATATTTAAATTTATTAGAATTCAGTTCAAAAATCCTTAAAATCTTTGTAAATTGGTATAAATCGTTTGAAGTATTTAAAATCTTTGCGAAATCTTTTAGAATTTAAAAAGATTTGGTGAACTTTCTCCGTAATTTTTGTTTATAAAATCTTTTGTGTTCCTTTGAAATCATTGAAATCTTTTAAAATTGTTGAAATATTAAAATTTTTTGTGAAATCTTTCGAAATCTTCTAAAAGATTTTGAAATTGTTAAAAAATTTTGAAATGTTTTTAAATCTTAAAACTCTGGCGTACTGTGTCTTTTTTAAATCTTAAAAATTATTGTATTCTTTTTAAATCTTAATAAAAATGTTATATAATATTCCAAATATTTTAAAATGTTTTTTATTTATTTGAAAAAATTGGAATTTTAGAATCATTGTGAAATCTTCTTTAAAAAATTGAAACCGTTAAAAAATTTGAAATGTTTTAAAAACTTTCAAATATTTTGAAATATTTAAAATCTTTGTGAAATATTTTGAAAAAAATTGTTTTTTGATGTTTTGACATCTTTCAGATCTGCTGTACACGTCTTTTTTAAATCTTTGAAATTTTTATATTTTGTTGAAATCTTTATAAAATGTTGTGAATATTTGTGAAATCTTTCTGAAATATTTTGTATTCGTTTGAAATAACTGAAAATGTTTTAATTTTTTAAAAATATTTTGAAATGTTCTAAAAATTTTTGAAATTGTTTAAAATCTTTAGAAATCTTTGAAATTGGGTTTATTGTACTAAATTCTTCAAATAATATTAAATCCTTATAAATTCTTTCAAATATTTAAAATCTTTTTGAAATCTTTTGAAAAAAAAATTATTTCTACTGTTATGAATTCTTTGAAATTTTTGTATTTTGTTAAACTCTTTTAAATTTTTGTAAAATCTTTTTTATTCGATTAATGTAACTGAAAATTTTTGAATCTTTGCAAAATCTTTGAAATATTCTTTAAAAAATTATTAATTGTTTAAAATCTTTAAATTTCTGGTTTTATTTTGAAATTTTTGTGAAATCGTTGGAAATTTTCTTTAAAAAATCAATTGTTTAAAATCTTTAAATTTCTTGTATTCTTTTTAAATCTTTGTGAACTCTTCTTGAAAAAAACTAAATTGTTGTAAATCTTTAAATTTCCAGTATTTTTTTAAAATCTTGATGAAATTTGTATAAAATGTGATATCTTTTTAAAATCTCTAGTATTAAATTAAAATCATTATAAAATTTTTAATATTTGTGGAGTCTTGGGAAATCTTAAAAATCTGGCATAATATACTTTAAAATCCTTTAAATCTTTTGGAAAAAATTATTCTTAATGTTATGAAATCTCTGAAATTTTTGTATTTAGTTGAAATCTTAATGAAATCTTTTAAATATTTTTGAAATTTTTCTGACATCTTTTGCATTAGTTTGATGTAACTGCAATTTTTTTAATCTTTGCGAAATCTTCTTAAAAAATTTGAAATTGTTTAAAATCTTTAAATTTCTTGTTTTATTTTGAAATTTTTGTGAAATCTTAGAAATCTGGCTTAGTATACTTAAAATGATTTTTAAAATCCTTTAAATCTTTTAAAATCTTTGTGAGATTTTTTGAAAAAAATTATTTTTAATGTTATGAAGTCTTTGAAATTTTTGTACTTTGTTGAAATCTTAATAAAATTTTAAAAATATTTTTGAATTCTTTGCGAAATCTTTTTAAAACTTCTAAAAATTTTTGAAATTGTTTAAAATCTTCAAATTGCTGGTTTTATTTTGAAATTTTCGTGAAATCTCTGTGAAATCTTTGGAAATCTTCTAAAAAATGTTAATTGTTTAAAATTTTCAAATTGCTTGTATTCTTTAAAAATTTTTTTTAAATCTTTCGAAATCTTCTAAAAAATTGTAAATTGTTTAAAATCTTTAAATTGCTTGTATTCTTTTGAAATCTTTGGAAATCTTCTTAAAAAATGTAAATTGTTTGAAATATTTAAATATCTAGTATTCTTTTGAAATCTTTATGAGATTTGTATGAAATCTTTTGTAATTAATTAAAATAAATAAAGCATTTTAAATATTTGTGAAATCTTTGAAAATCTTAGAAATCTAGCTTGATATACTTAAAATGATATTTAAAATCCTTTAAATGTTTTGGTAAAAAATATTTTTAAAGATATGATATTTTTGTCTTTTGTTGAAATCTTTCTGAAATCTTTTGCATTTGTTTGATGTAACTAAAATTTTTTTAATCTTTGCGAAATCTTTTGAAATCATGTTAAAAAATTTGAAATTGTTTAAAATCTTTAAATTTCCGGTTTTATTTTGAAATTTTATTGAAATCTTTGAAAATCTTCTAAAAAAAATTAAATTGTTTAAAATCTTTGAATTTATGGTTTTATTTTAAAATTTTAGTGAAGTCTTTGAAAATCTTCTAAACAAACATTAAATTGTTTGAAATCTTTAAAGTTCTTGTATTACTTTGAAATCTTTGTGAAATCTTTGGAAATCTTCTAAAAAAATTTAAATGGTTTAAATTCTTAAAATTTTTAGTATTCTTTTTAAATCCTTATGAAATTTGTCTGAAATATATGAAATCTTTTGCAATTAATTAAAATCATTAAAATATTTTAAATATTTGTGAAATCTTAGAAATCTGGCTTAATGTACTTAAAATGATCTTTAAAATCCTTTAAATCTTTTTAAATCATTGTGAAATCTTTTGGGAAAAATTATTTTTAATTTTATGAAATCTTTGAAGTTTTTGTCTTTTGTTGAAAATCTTAATGAAATCTTTTAAATATTTTTGAAATCTTTCTGAATTTTTTTGTATTCGTTTGAAGTAACTGTAAATTTTTTAATTTTGTCGAAATCTTTTAAAATCTTATAAAAATTTTTGAAATTTGATCCTGTAAAATCTATAAAAACGTGCTCGATTTATCAAGATTGTTCCGTGCAAAGAAAATAGAACTTTTGAGTAAATATTAGAGTTTCTTAAGGCACATTATTATTTTTATTATTATAATTGCAAGCTCTCTTTTCAGAGAGATTTTTTAAGATCCTTTTTAGTACATTTTAATAAAAGCTTGTTTAGCAAACTAATAATTAAATTATCATAACTTTGTTGAGTTTTAAACATTTTGAACACAAAATAAATTTCTATCAAAAAAGGCGCAAAGTATTTTTTGCTTTTGCTCTTTAAATATCCATTAGATTATTAGGGTGGCCACTATTTTTAAAATTTTCTGCTCCCGGCTTTCTCCCGGTTCTCCCGGTAAATATTCGTGATTTCTCCCGATTTATAAAATAATGAACTCTCTATGCAACACCCACCGTTTTTTTGTGTCTAGAAAAAATATACGAAAGATTTTGTACAATTTAACTAGAAAAAGACAATTTGATGACAATTTAATATTGAAAACTAAGTTGAATCTTTCAAAGGCAAAGCTTTTAAAATTCCAGAATTTTACATTTTTACTACATAATAAAATTATAAGTTAACATTAAAGCTGAGTAGAAAAAATTTCTAAAATAAAAAAAATTATTGAATTATTCTAAAAAAGTGCAAAAAAAGTAATTTTAAGTGGAAAACGTTAAACATGAAATTTTTTTATTCTCGATCGTTTAAACTCGTAAAATTGTTTAAACCTGAAAAATTAAATTCATAACTCTGAAATTGTAACCACTTGAAATTAGCGAAATTGTCCATTTACTGATGATTCAATTTCAGAGAGTTTAGTTTTCATCTTTTTTTATTTTAAGCTCAATTTTTAATTTTTTAATTTCAAATCCTCCTTTAGAATAATTATTCTAGAAATTTTCGAAGAAAATATTTTTCAATTTGAAATGATTTATTTGTTTAAATCTTCAACTAAAAATCAGACAACTTTAAAATCTTATATTAAAAATTAAGATAAATAATACTAATAATAAATAATATTGTGAACCTGTAAAGTTGAATTATTCTAAACACTTTGAAAATTATATCCTTTCTAGTTGCGAATTTTCAAGAATTAAAAATGAGCGAATTATGAAACACGGGAAATATCCCGGTTTAACATTTCTCTACCGGCTTTGTCTCGATTCTCCCGGGTTTCTCTTGATTCAAGTTTCTCCCGATTCTCTCGGTTTTCTCTCGATTCTCCTGGATTAAGTTTCTCCTAATTTTCCAGGTGAAATTTTTTCCCGATTCTCTCGGTGAAAGTTTCTCCCGATTCTCCCGGTAACAGTTTGTCCCGATTATCCCCGTGAAATATTCTTGCGATTCTCCCAGCTATCTCTTGATTCAAGTTTCTCCCGATTCTCCTGGATCAAGTTTCTTCCGATTCTACCAGTGAAAGTTTCTCCCGATTCTCCCGGTGAAAGTTTCTCCTGATTCTCCCGGTGAAACTTTGTCCAGATTATCGCGACGAAGGATTCTCCCGGTGCAAGTTTCTCCTGATTATCCCAGTAAAATTTTCTCCTGATTCTACCAGTGAAAGTTTCTCCAGATTCTCCCGGTGAAACTTTGTCCAGATTATCCCGATGAAAGATTCTCCCGATGCAAGTTTCTCCTGATTCTCCCGGTGAAAGTTTCTCCTGATTCTCTCGGTGAAAGTTTCATCCGATTCTCCCGCTGAAAGTTTTTTCCGGTGAAAGTTTCACCCTATTCTCGCGGTAAAAGTTTCTCCCGATTCTCCTGGTGAAAGTTTGTTCCGATTATCCCGACGAAAGCTTCTCCCAAATCTCCCGGTGAAAGTAGCTCCGTATTTTCGCGGTGACAGTTTCTTCCGATTCTCCCGGCTTTCTCTCGATTCTCCCTGGGGAAGTTTTTCCCGATTCTCTCTGTGAAAGTTTTTCTCAGCTTCCTCGCGGTGAATATTTGTCCCGATTCTCCCGGTGAAAATTTTTTCCTATTCTCTCGGTGAAAGTATCTCCCGATTCATCCGGAAGAAGTTTCTCCCGATTTTCCCGGTGAATGTTTCTTCCGATACTCCCGGATTTCTCCCGATTTAAGTTTCTCCTGATTCTTCCGGTGAGAAAATCGGTAGAATCGGGAGAAAGCTGGTAGAATAAGGAGAAACTGGCACGAGGAAAATCGGGAGAAAGCCGGGAGAATCAGGAGAAAAATTCACTGGAAGAATCGGAAGAAACTTTCATCGAGAGAATCGGGAGAAATCCCGATAAACTTTCTCCGGGTGAATCGAGAGAAACTTTTTCAGGGAGTAATCCGGGAAAATCGAAAGAAACTTTCACAGTGAGGGTCGGATGAAAGCCGGTAGAATCGCGAGAAAGTTATACCAGGAGATTCGGGAGAAACATTTAGCGGAAGAAAGTAGAATCGGGAGAAAGCCGGGAGAATCGAAAGAAACTTTCACCAGGCAAAACGGTAGAGATCCGAAAGTTTCTCCTAATTTTCCCAGCTTTCTCACGATTCTCCCGGTGAAAGTTTTTTCCAATTCGCCCAGCTTTCTCCCGGATGGGTGGCCACCCTGATTATAGACTACCACAATAACTACGAAAATCCCGTACTTGCAATTAATGTTGGTCCAGCCCATTCCACTAATTATAAAAATACTCGAAACAGAAAATTCCAAACAGCTATAAAAATAAATGAAAATGCTTATTCCCCTATCCTTGACCTAAATCATAAAAATCAGTCTCCTGCTCATAAACGACAGGATTTCAAATGAGTATTAAGTACAGTTCTCGTAACAAAACCTTTACCGCATTTCGGACAAAGATACGGTCTTTCTCCACTATGGTACCTTTTATGGACCACCAGTGTCGACCTCTGCGTAAAAGCTTTGCCACATTGATCACAGGAATATTTTCTTTCCCCCGTATGGGTCACACTATGCGTTCTCAACAAAGTCTCACAGGCAAAACATTTTCCACAAACTTCGCAGGTGTATGGCTTCTCCCCCGTATGAGATCTCGTATGAATCTCGAGACCTTTAGCAGTTTTGAGCTCCTTTCCGCAAAGAGCGCAGAGATACCTTCGCCTCTCGCAGGCAACTGGGTCTGAGTGACCCTTGATTTTGTGCTGCTTCAGCATCGATCGATATTTGTAAGTTTTGCCGCAAATTTCACATCTGTGTTGGATTGGTTCGTCGTTTTGTTTTGCTGTTCCCAGATCCGCGTTGTAATGATAAAGATGATTGTGTTCGCGGAGAGTGTAGAGGTCGTCGAAGGTGCTCCCGCAGGCGTTGCATTGATGAAATTGCATAAATTCGTGCATGGTCGTGTGCGTCATCAATAGTTCTTCGGTGAGGAAGACTTCACTGCAGATTTCGCAGATGAACTTCACCTCCTTGTGGACCCGTTTCCGGTGCCGTTCTACATCAGCTTTTGAGACTCCCATGAAGTCGCATTGGTTGCAAGGCACTATTTTCGGCGTATGGGATTTTTTTATGTGGGCGTTTAACATAAATTGTTGAGGATAGGTTTTACCACAGCTGTCGCATTTAAAGGGTCTGAGGATTCCGTGAACTATTCGTAAATGCGCTACTAACCTGGTGACGAAATGAAATTTCTCTTCGCAAAATTCGCAGGACTTTCCGCCACTGTTTTCGAATCTGAAACATCATTGTGAAGATTTTTTGTTACCCGGAAATGGAAGTGAATTTATTTCTTGACAGGAAATTTTACAAATTTTTTGAACTTTTGAAAAAGTTTTAAATCAATGAGTAGAATTTCCCAATAAAAATAATCAACTTTCAATGAAAAAAGATAAATTTTTAACAAAAAAAAAGTTTTCTATCGGAAGATAAATTCCAAATTAAAAAAAAAAATAATTTTGCATCCCAAAGAATTTTTTACCAAAATAGAAGAATTCTAAATAAAAAATATAATTATCAACTTTTCAACTGAAAAGAATGAGCTTTCAACTAAAAAAAAAACGATAAATTTTTGACTAAAAAAGATGTTATCTACAAAAAGATAAATTCTGAATAATTTAAAAAAAAAAACGAATTTTGTATCCGAAAAGATGAATTTTTAAGGAAATAGTTAAATTTTTTAGTATGAATTTTTGACAAAAATATAAGAATTTTATATAAAGAATTTTCAAAGAAATTATTCAACTTTTAACCAAATAGTAAAATTTCCAATTAAAAATAATCAACTTTCAATGAAAAAAGATCAATTTTTAACAAACAAAAAAGATAAATTTTTGAATAAAAAAGATGAGTTTTGTCTAAAAAAAAAAACAGTTGAATTTTCGATGTAACAAAATATCTTGTTAACAAGTCAGTTAAATTTTCAACAAAATAATTAAATTTTCAACTAAATAGTAGATTTTTTAACCAAAATAGATTAATTCTGACCAAAAATTGCGTACCAAATACTTGATTTTTCTACGAGTCTGTTGAATTTTTAGGCCAAACAGACTTATTTTTACAAAAATTTGGAATTTGTAACTCAAGATTATAATTTAAAAAAAGTTATTTTTCAACCAAGTATTTGAATTCTTAACCTAACAATACGAATATTCAATGAAAAATATTATAGTTGAATTTTTAGCTAAAAAATTTATTTGCTGCCAAAAAACACGTATTTATAAAAAAATACATGAATTTTCAACCAAATAACTCAATTTTCTACAGTTTTATTTGTAACAAAAAAGTTTTAAATAAAAATTAGTTGAATTTAACTAAAAATAACGAATTTTGATCAAAATTCTTCAATCCTTAACTAAAACAAATTAATTTTCTAGCAAACAGTTGTATTTTTAATTTAAAAAATTGATTTTATTCCAAGAAAGACGAATTTTCAATAAAATAGATAAATTTTTAACCAAATAGTTAAATTTTCTAGCAAATTGTTGAACTTTTTAGGCGAAAATGCGATTTTTGTTTACAAAACAGTTAATTTTCAACTGAAGCAAATTAATTTTCAGCCAGACAGTTGCATTTTTAACCAAAAAAAGGTTAATTTTTTACAGAGAGAGGTGCATTTTCAAACAAAGAATATGATTGTATAACAAAATATATAAATTTGAAATTTAAAATCATTTTTAGTCAAGAAAGAGAAAAATGTCAATTAAAGTTTTGAATTTTTAATCTAAAAAGATAAAGTTTCAAAGAAAAATGTGATCGTAGATATTTCAACAACAAAAAATTATGATTTAAAATAAAAAGCAGTTAAATTTACCCAAAGAAAACGAGTTAAAACAAACTTGAATCGTCAACTAAAACAGTTCAATTTTCAACCCAATAGTTCCATTTTCCACCCAAAAAAATTATTTTATACTAAAAAATGACGAATTTTCAATCAATTTTCAACCAAATAGTTAAATTTTCTAACAAATTGTTGAAATTTGAGGCGAAAATAAGATTCTTTTGCAAACAGTTAATTTTTAAACGAAATTTATAAATTTTTAATCAGCCAGTTACATTTTCAACGAAAAAGGTGAGTTTTTAAATAGAAGGATGAATCTTAAAACGAACAAGATGATTGTTCATCAAAATAGTTGAATTTTCAAACAAAAAAAAAACATGTTTGGTCAATAAAGAATAAAATGTCAATCAAATTCTTAATTTTATAACAAATTCTTGATTTTTCAACAAAATAAGTCAATTTTAAACTAAATAATACATTTTTCCGCAAAAAATAGGAATTATTAACCAAGAACTTAATACTGACTTTTCAACAGAAAATAATTAACTTGTCAAATTTTAAAGAAGCATTGATGTTCATTTCAAATAATTTAAAAATATCAGGTCAAAAAAATGGAAATTTTGCTTTCAAAAAATTAATTAATAATTAATAATAATCAATAATTAGAAGCGTTTGAAATAAAAAATCTTGGATAAAATTTTTTTTATTGATTAACTGTGAACGTAAATTATAATTCTTTTAAAAATTCAATTGTAAATTAAAGATTAACAAGTGAATAACAATACAATTTATTTTACAAGGCAATTATAATCATTTCAAAATTTCTAGATTTTAGCGTTAAAAAAACTTCAAACTAATATATTCATAATTTTATTAATAAATTTGTTGTTATTATTATTATTATTAATTCTCATATTCAAATTTATTAAATTTCAGATATTGTTTAAGTCTAAAATTTAAAATTGTTTAATTAAGAAAAAGGTCAATTACTTAATATTTATAAATATTTGACTGGTGATTTAAAATCAGTAATTAGAAAACAAATATTCAAAACTAAAAAAAATTCAAATTTAAACGTTACAATTTTAATTTTTCCATTTAAAAATTTCAGTTTGTAATTAAATTTGTTAAATTTGGACGTATAAATAAACATTGACTATATATTATTCCTAGAAAAAATTCGAGTAAGTTAAAGAAATATTTCAAAATTCTGAAAAGATTCAAAATTAATATAAAATTTGGAAATTTAAAAAATATATTAAACGAAGTGTCTACGCATGGATAAAAAATTTAGAATCTTTCTAAAAACTGTGAAAGGCTTCAAAAGAATAAAAAACATTTTCTTCACATGCCCAGGAAAGTTTAAAATGATTTTTTTATTTTGAAAATGTCATTATAAATGAATATTTAAAAAGTTTTCCAAAATTGTCAAAAAAGATTCTGAAATATTTTTATTTTGCAGGATTATTTAAAAAATATAGGAAAGATTTTATGAAAAATTCAAAACATTCAAAAAATAATTTAAAATTTGAATAAATATAACACGGCATCTAGATTTTTCAAGATTTTGATATAAATTTTGAAGCTTTTTAAAGATTTCTAAACTATTTGAAATAAAAATAATATAACTTCCAATTTAAGTTTTTAAAGGTTTTATTGCTTCAAATGGAAAATGTTTAGCTTTAGAGTTCGAGTACAATTTTGCATATTTTACAAGAATTTAAAAGTCCATAATCCAAAATCAAAAAGTGTGCAATGGAAAATTATTTTTTTTATTGAAGCAAAATTTCCAGTTTATTACCTAATATTTTTAAATTATTAGAAATGAACATCAATGTTTCTTTAAAATGTTATTCTTCTTGGTGAACATTTTATTATTTGATTTAAGATTAAATAATTTTGTTGAAAATTCTACAATTTTTCCAAATTTCATACTTCTTTGAAAGTTCGACTATTTTGTTAAAAGTTTAACAATACGACTGAAAATATTTTTTTTCGTGACCAAACAAATTTCTTTTTAATTGAATTTTCAACTATTGTGTTGAAGATTCATATTTTTCGATTAAAAATTAATATCTTTCTTTAAAAATTGCACCTTTTCTGGTTATAAATCTAAATTTCGGTTAAAAATTAACTGTTTTGCAAAGAGACTTATTTTCGCATCAAAATTTTAACAATTTGTTAGAAAATTTAATAATTTGGTTGAAAACTTATGTTTTTTGTTAAAAATTCGTCTTTTTTGTATAAAATCAAATTTTTTGTTTAAAAATTCAAATTGATGCAAAATCTAAATATTTAGTTGAAGATTCAAGTATTTCTTAAACATTAATTTTCTTGTTGAAATATCATCTATTACATTTTTCGCGGAAAATTTATTTTTCTAGGTTGAAAATTCAACAATTTGGTTAAAAATTTTTTTTTGCTAAATAATTTTTTTATTGAAATTTCAACTATTTTGTTGAACATTCATCTTTTTCGTTTGCAAAATTCATCACCTTCTCTAAAAATTTCACCTATTTTTATTAAAAATGCAAACTGTCTAGTTAATAATTAATCTGTTTCAGTTTAAAATTAAATGTTTTGTAAAAAAATTGTATTTTCGCCTCAAAACTGGATGGTACACGGTTGAAAATGAACTTTTTTAACTAAAAATTGATTTGTTTTGTTGAAAATTCAACTGGTGGGTTGAAAAAAAATTTCGTGTTGAAAATTCATATTCTCGAATTAAAAATGCAACTATTTTGTAGAAAATTCTTCGTTTTGGTCTGAAAATTAAAAAATTGGATAGAAAAATCAACTATAATATTTGGTACAAAATTCATCTTTTTTAATTAAAAATTAATCTTCTTAATTAAAAGATCATTTCTACGGCTGATAATGTCAGTATTCCATTTAAAAATTGTTCATTCCTGGTAGAAAATTTATCTTTTTGGTTGAAAACTCAACCACCTCGTACAAAATTTAAGCATCTTGTTGATAATTCATCTTTCTTAGAACTGCTTTTATTTTCAATTTTTTTTTAAATATCAACTGTATATTACCTTTTTGTTGAAAATTCATCTTTTTAGATTGAAAATACAACTGCTTGCTTGAAAATTGAACTATTCTCTTAAAAGTTCATTTTTACGGTTGATAATTCATAATTTTAGTTAAAACTCTTTTTGTTAAAAATTATCTTTTTGAACTGAAAATTAATCTTTTTTGTTGAAAATATATTAGGTAAACAATTTCTGGTCAGAATTTATCTATTTTTGTTTTAAATATTAGTATTGGGTTGAAAATTAAATTATTTTGTTGAAAACTCTACTACTTGCTTACAAATTTAATTATTTTTTAGAAATTCTGCTACTCTTTTGCAGTTAGAATTTTTTATTAATATTTTTCTTTTCATACTTGTTGCTGTTTTCGTGAAAATTCACCTTTTTGGATACACGTTGTTTCAGATTCAGAATTGATTTTCTGGTAGAAAACTCAACTTTTTTAGTAAAAAATCAATCTTTTTTCGTTAAAAGTTAATTATTTTTATTTCTAAACTTTACTATTATATTTTTATTTATAATTCTTCTATTTTTAAAAAATTCTACAATTTAGTTAAAAATTCATAATAAGAAATTCAACTTTTTCCTTAAAAATTCATTTTTTGGAGAAAAAAATTCGTTTTTTTAACCTTTTTTTTTTTATTTAGGATTTATCTTTTAGTAGAAATCATATTTTTTATTTAAATGTATCTTTTTTGGTTTAGAGTTGATTCTTTTCCATTTTTGATATCTAATATTTGCTTGAAAATTTAATTCGTACCAAAAAATTCGACTATTTTGTTAAAAAGTAATTTTATTAATTCCAGAATTTAACTGTTTTGATAAAAATTCATCTTTTTGGATAAAAAATTTATTCTTTCAGATTTAGAATTTATCTTTTGGTAGAAAACTCATCTTCTTTAGTCAAAAATTTATCTTTTTTCGTCAAAAGTTAATTCTTTTTATTTGACAAGTTTACTATGATATTTTTTATGTATAATACTTCTTTTTTTTAATTCTACAATTTATTAAAAAATTCAACTATTTACTTGAAAATTCATGTTTTGGGTTACAAAATTCGTGTTTTTTTTTATTTAAGATTTATCTTTTAGTAGAAAATTCATATTTTTTGTTTAAAATGTTTGTTTTTTGGTTGAAAGCTGATTCTTTTCAATTTTTTATATCTAATATTTGCTTAAAATTCTAGAAGATTTAAGTATTTTGTTAATAAGTAATTTTGTTAATCAAAAATTCAATTAATTGTTTTCTTGAAAATTGATCTTTTTGGATACAAAATTCGTTCTTCCAGAATCAGAATTTATCGTTTGGTATAAAACTCACATTTTTTATTCAAAGCTATCTTTTTTTAATAATAAGTAATTTTGCTAAATCGAAAATTCAACTGTTTTTTTGAAAATTCATCTTTTTTGATTTAAATTTGATTCTTTTCAATTGAAAATTTAACTATTAGATAAAAAATTTATTAATTTCTTTAAAAATTCTAATATTTTGTTAATAAGAAATTTTATTAATTCCAGAAATCAACTGTTTTCTTGAAAATTGTTCTGTTTGGATACAAAATTGGTTTTTTTGATATCAGAATTTATCTTCTTGTACAAAACTCATATTTTTTTGGGTTAAAAATCTATCTTTTTTTTATTGAAAGTTAATTTATATGAAATTGATATTTTTTGAAGAAAAATTTATCTGTATTGTTGAAAATTCATTTTTTTTAAATAGAAAATTCATCCTTTTCGCTGTAAAATTAATCTGTTTTAGTTCAAGCAACAACTCAACTAAGTATTTTGCAAAGCTGTTAAAAATTTATTATAAAAAATTCCACTATTTTCTTAAAAATTCATATTTTGGGATAGACAATTTTTTAAAATTTTGTAATGTAGGATTTATCTTTTAGTAGAACTCATATTTTTTGTT
Organism: Belonocnema kinseyi; assembly: GCF_010883055.1. Taxonomy (NCBI): domain Eukaryota; kingdom Metazoa; phylum Arthropoda; class Insecta; order Hymenoptera; family Cynipidae; genus Belonocnema; species Belonocnema kinseyi. Next base: position 33,184,752 of record NC_046666.1, on the reverse strand, counting down.
TTAAATGTATCTTGTTTGGTTTAAAGCTGATTCTTTTCCATTTTTAAGATCTAATTTTTGCTTGAAAATTTAATTATTTCTAGAAAATTCGACTATTTTGTTAACAAGTAATTTTATTATTTCCAGAATTTACCTGCTTTCATGAAAATTCTTCTCTTTGGATATAAAATTCATTCTCTCAGATTCAGACTTGATCTTTTCCTAGAAAACTCATCTTTTTTAGTCAAAAATTTATCTTTTTTTCGATAAAAGTTAATTCTTTTTATTTTCAAAGTTTACTATTATATTCATAATTCCTCTATTTTTTTAAAATTCTACAATTTAGTTAAAAATTCATAATAAAAAATTCAACTATATACTGAAAATTCATTTTTTGCGTTACAAATTTCATGTTTTTTTTTTATTTATGATTTATTTTTTAGTAGAAAACTCATATTTTTTGTGTGAAATGTATTTTTTTTTGTTTTGAAGTCGATTATTTTCAATTTTTGAGATCTGATATTTGTTAAAAAATTTAATTAGTTCTAGAAAATTCGACTATTTTGTTAAAAAGTAATTTGATTCATTCCAGAATTTAACCGTTTTTATAAAAATTCCTGTTTTTGGATACGAAATTGATTCTATGAAATTCAGTATTTATTTTTCGGTAGAAAACTCATATTTTTTAGTCAAAAATTAATCTTGTTTAGTCGAAAATTTTTCTTTCCCTTAAAAGTTAATTCTTTTTATTTAAAAAGTTTACTATTATGTTTTTTATTTGTTATTCTTCTATTTAAAAAATTGTACAATTTAGTTGAAAATTTATTACAAAAAATTCAACTATTTCCTTAAAAATTAATTTTTTTTGACAACAAATTCGTTTTCTTTTTATTTAGGATTTATCTTTGAATAGAAAACTCATATTTTTTGTTTAAAACTGTATCTTTTTTTTTAAATTGATTTTTTTTCAATTTTTGAGATCTAATATTTGCTTGAAAATTTAATTAATTCTAGAAGATTCGAGTATTTTGTTAATGAGTCATTTTGTTAATCGAAAATGGAACTGTTTTCTTGAAAACTCATGTTTTTGGATTTATTTTTACTTTTTTTTATTTCGAATTTATCTTTTTCTAGAAACTCATATTTTTTTGTTAAAAATTTATCTTTTTTGATAGAAAGTTGATTTTTTTAAATTGAAAAGTCTACTATTTGGTTGAGAATTTAATTATTTCTTTGAAAATTCTACTTTTTTGTTAACAAGTAATTTTGTAAATTTCAATGTTTTCTTGAAAAATCATCTTTTTTCATAATGAAAAATTAAATTATTTTCTTGAAAATTCATATTTTAGATTTAAGATTAATTTGTTTTGGTTTAAAAGCTGTTTTTGAAAAAATCACTTTTTGGACTTTAAGATTAAATTATTTGATTCAAAATCCTGCTATTTTTAAATCTTTTTGTTTTAAAATTCGACCGTTTGTTTAAATTTTTTTCTTTTTTGTTAAAAATCCTCTTATGCTTTAAAATTTAACCATTTAGTTAAAAATTTACCTTTATTGATTGAAAATTATATTTTAAATTCCAAAAGTTGAATTATTCGCTTAGTAATTGTCAAATGTTCAAATTTACAAGTGGTAAATTTTAAGTTTAGAATTTTATAATATTAAAATACATTATAATATTTATAAGTCGGAATTTCACAATAATTAAAAAATAAAATTCCACAATAAAAAAAGTTTTCATTTCATAATTCTAATTTAAAAACTATCCAGTTTTAAACCAAGTTTAAAATAATTAAACTTGGAATGTTTCCAATTCAAATTTCTATAATTTCGAACGTTTTTTTTTCTTGAACAGTTAAATTTTCAAGGTTTACAATTGAAAATTATTAAATATTAAACAGTGAAAAGAACGGTTCAAAAATGGTTTGAAATATTATTTTTGAATGTTGAATAAACAGAAACTAATTGATTCCTCTTTAAAAAATTGCGAAATATTTCAAAATTTATAATAAATTAAAATAAATCAAATAATATATATTTGAGGAAAAAAATAAAACTTACTTCTCATCTGGACTTTCTACTATCTCTTCTAACTTCACCTTGTATTCGACATCGCTTTGATTTTCGACATGGTTGACCCAGTTTCTGTAACATAAGATTTAAAATTTGCAAAAATATAATCAGAAATCATAAAATAATAAATATCTGGAATACTGCATAAAATTAAATTTAAAATTCGATAAACTGTTATTCTAAATATAAAAAGTAATTTTATTCTAGAGCTAGAAAATAAAATAAACAGAATCTTAATCACACAATTAAAAATATTATTGTTATATAACATTTTCATTCAAACAAAAATCTTCGGCTAGAATGAAAAAATGATTTCAAGCTTTAGAATTAAAAAACAATCATGATCAGCCGTTTTAATTGTTAATACAGACTGAAATGAAAAATCTTAGTAAATCATGGAAACTTTTATAAGATATTTACAAAAATAACTCGCTTTAATAAAATAATACAATGAACAGCAAAAATTTTAATTTTCAAACAAAAAATAATTTATTTTCACCCAAAACAGATGAATTGTTAATCCAAAAGACGAATTTTCAACAAAAAATTTGAACGTTCAACCTAAATAGTAGAATGTTTTAGAAATCGTTTTTTTTTAACCCTAAAAGATGAACTTTCAATAGAAAAATTAATTTTCAACTAAAATAGTTAAATCTTCATCTAAACAGTTCCATTTTCAAGACGAAGAGACGAATTTTGTATAAGAAATTTGAATTTTTAAGTAAACAAGTTTAATTTTCAGCAAAAAAATTTTGTCGTCAAAAACCGTTAATTTTTTACACATAAAAGGTGACTTTTTAACAAAATGGTTACATTTTCGAAAAATAATTAAATTATCGACGAAATAATTGAATTTTTATGCAAAAAGGACAAAATTGGTTAAAAACGTTTAAATTTTTAAATAGAAAAGTTGACTTTAAAGATCAAAATAAAAAAATAATTCTTAACAAAAAATGTATTAGTAGATATTTTAAACAACAAATATGTTAATTTTAAATAAACTGTTGAATTAAGCCAAGAAGACGAATTTTTAACCAAAATAATTTTATTGCCAAACTTTGTATTAATATAATTTATGTATATTATTATAAATAACTTACCAATCAATTACCCCAAATTTAATAATAAAATTATTATTAAGAATTTAGGTGAATATTTAAATTTTCAGAAAAAATTAATTTGCAACAAAAAAAAAGTTTTTCAACAAAATAATTGAATTTTTAACCAACTGATCGAAAAAAACGAGTAAAACTTTCATTGAAAAAACGTATTATTGATTAAAAAGTTAAACTTTCAGATACAAAATTCATTTTCAACCGAAAAAAAAGTAGTTAAATTTTCAACCAACGAGATGATTCCTCAGCCAAACAAATGCATTTTTAACAAAGCCAAATAGATTATTTCCTTACTTTGCTACGAAAAAAGATCAATTTTTGACCAGATAAAGCTGACTTTTTAACAAAATTGTTACCTTTTTAACGAAATAATACACTTTTCAACAAAATACTTTAATTTTCAAGAAAATAATTAAATTTTCATCAAAATAATCAAATTTTCAACGAAATAATTAAAATTTCCACAAAATAGTTGAATTTTCAAGAAAATAATTAAATTTTCAAATAAATAGTTCAATTATCAACAAAATAGTTGAATTTTCAACAAAATAATTAAATTTTCAAATGAAAAGTTACATTTTCAACAAAATAATTAAATTTTTTAACAAAATAGTTGGATTTTAAACAAAATAATTATATTTTCAACAAAATAGTTAAATTTTCAATAAAAGAATTAAATTTTCAACAAAATAGATGAATTTTCAATAAAAAAATTAAAATTTCGACAAAATGGTTTAATTTTCAATAAAATAATTAATTTATAAAAAATAGTTGAATTTTTGACAAAAAAATTAAATTACAAAATAGTTGAATTCTCAACCAAAGAGATAAATCTTCAGCAAAAAAGGAATTTTTAACGAAGCCAAAAAACATCAATTCTTAACTTTTCTACAAAAAAAGTTCAATGTTTAATCCTAAATTCGGAATCGTCAACATAACTGTTCAATTCTCTACCGAAAAAGGTGAATTTTTAACAAAATAGTAGAACTTTCAACCAAGTAATTAAATTTATATCAAAATAGTTGAATTTGAAACAAAATGATTAGATTTTCAACAAAATAGTTGATTTTTAATCCAGAAAAAATGAATTTTCAGCCAAATGTTTGAATTCTTAAACAAAAAAACTTCAACCAAAAACCAAACAGTAGACTTTTCAACCAAAAAGAATAAACTTTTAGGGGAAAAGAGGAATTCCTCAAGAAAAAAGGAATTCCTTTAAAATAAAGAGGATTTCCATAAAAAAGAGTAATTCCCTTAAAGAAAGGAATTTCATAAAAAAGTAATTTCTTTTTAAAAAAGAGGAATTCCTTTAAAAAATAAGAATTCCTTAATAAAAGAAAAATTCCTTTAAAAAAAGGAATTTCATTAAAAAAGAGGAACTTCTTTGAAAAAAGAGTAATTTCTTTGCAAAAAGAGGAATTCCGTTAAAAAAGAGGACTTCCTTTAAAAAAAGAGGAATTTTCTTTAAAAATAGGAATTGCTTAGAAAGGGGAATTTCTTTAAAGTAAAGAATTCCCTCAAAAAAGACGAATTCCTTCAAAAAAGGGGAATTCCAAAAAATAGGGATTCCGTTAAAAAAGAGGAATTCCTTTAAAAATAAGATAAATTCCTTTAAAAAAAGGGAATTTCTGTTAAAAAGAGGAATTCCACGAAAAAGACTAATTCCTTTTTAAAAAATGAAGAATTCCTTTAAAAATAGAAATTCCTTTAAAAAGTGTAATTCGTTTAAAAAAGAAGAATCTTTAAAATTAGATGAATTCCTTAAAAAAAGTCATTCCTTTAAAAACAGATGAATTCCTTAAAAAAAAAGAGTAATTCCTTTAAAAAAAAGGAATTCCGTTAAAAAATAGATTCATTCCTTTAAAAAGATGCATTCCTTAAAAAAGAGAAATTTCTTTAAAAAAAGAGTAATTCTTTTTTAAAAAAGAGGAGTTCCTTTAAAAAAGAGGAATTCCTTTAAAGAGGAATTTCATAAAAAACAGGAATTCCGTTAAAAAAGAGGACTTCCTTTAAGAAAGAGAAATTCCTTTAAAAAATAGGAAGTTCTTTAAAAAGAGAAATTCTCTTTTAAAAAAAGAAGAATTCCTTTCAAAAAGATTTATTTCTTTAAAAAAAGGAATTTCTTTAAAAAAAGAGAAAATCCATAAAAAAGAGGAATTTCGTGAAAAAAGAGGAATTCATTTTAAAAAAAAGAATTCCTAAAAAAAGAGGAACTCCTTTAAAAAAAAGAGGCATTCATCAAAAAAGTGGAATTCCTCAAAAAAAAAGAGGAAAAAAGGGAAACAGTGGAAAGAGTTTGAAGTCTGGGATCTATTTACATCAACAATTTTTCCTCTTCTACCTTATATTTACTCCTTTTTACATTTTTACTCAAAAAAAGTAACATTAGAGCTAAGTATTAACATGAATTAGTCTATGTCTTTTCAAAAGCGAACTGGAGACAAAATCCTTTCCGCAATCTGAACATCTGTAAGGTCTTTCCCCAGTATGGTACCTAAGATGCAGAACAAGTGTGGATTTTTGAGAAAAAGTTTTTCCACACAGTGAGCAAATAAATGGCTTCTCTCCCGTGTGAATTCTCTGATGAACCTTTAAATTATCCCACTTAGCAAATGCTTTCCCACAAATATTACAGCTGATAGATTTTTCTCCAGCATGTAGTTTCAGATGATGAGTAAGTGCACTTTTTGAAGACAATTGCTGACCGCACAAATCGCACAAAACTTTAGAGCTTTTCGGCAAACTCTGATGCATTTTGGAATGCTGCTGAAGTAGTTTTTTATTGCAAAATCTTTCCTTGCAAAATTGACATTTATGTTTATAGCTCCTCGTCCTCGTTCTGGTCATTTCAGGATGATGAATCTTGATGTGGGACACCAGATTTTTCTTGTATGGATAAGACTTATCGCATAGTTGACACTGATAGGGTTTGATACCGGAATGTGTATTTTCGTGTTCGATTAGTTCTTTCCTCTGATGAAATCCTTTTGAGCATATTTCACAAATGTAGAAATAGTCTTTTGAGTGCCTTCGTTGATGGTATTCGAGATTTGTTTTCTGGTAACAGGAGTAATCGCATATATCGCAAGTGTAACTTTTTACCCCGGTGTGGAGTAATTTGTGACGAGCAATATTCATTGGACTTCGGAAAGCTTTCCCACACTCGTCGCATTTAAAACCTTGATTGATTCCGTGAGAATTTTTTAAGTGTTCGACTAATTTCCATACGTGACGAAATGCAATTCCACATTTTCGACAGTCATGTAAGGCTCGCCGACTGCCTGTCTTATGGCTGCTGCAAAACCTAAAACAAAGGATGCAATTATTACTTAAATATTCAAATTAATTTGACTTTAGGATCATGTAAATTGAAATAGAATTATTGGTGATAATAGGATGATGATAGGCGACGGATGATGTGAAGGAAGAGGTGGAATTATTATTTTATTTGTAAAGGATATTTTATAAGTAAGAGAATTTGGAGGAGGAGGATGCGGAAGAGGACGAATTATTATTTTATTTTTGAAGGATATTTTATGTGGAGCAGAGAAAGGGTGTGTAGGAGGAAGATGTGGAGGACGAGAATGAATTATTATTTTATCTGTGGAGGATATTTTATGTATAGAAAGAGGTGGAGGAGGAGGGCGTGGAGGAGGAAGATGTGAAGGAAGAGGACTTATTATTTTATTTCAAAAGGATATTTTATGTGTAAGAGAATTTGGAGGAGGATGTGGAGTGAGAGGAGGATGCGCAGGAGGACGAGGAGGAATTATTATTTTATTTGTGGAGAATATTTTATATGTAGGAGAATGTGGATGTGAAGGGTATAGAGGAGGAAGATGTCGAGGAAGAGGATGTGGAGCACGAGGAGGAATTATTATTTTATTTGTAGAGGATACTTTATGTGTGGGAGAATATGGAGTAAGAGGAGGAGAAGGGTGTGGAGTCGGAAATGCGGAGGAATTATTATTTTATTTGTAAAGGATATTTTATATGTAAGGTGATGCAGTGAAGGAAGGTGTGCATGAGGATCTTGAGGGAAAGGATGATGTGGATGAAGAGGAAAATGCGGGGGAGGATGTGGAGGATTTATTATTTTATGTGTAGGATCATGTGGAACAGGAAGATGTGAAGGAAGAGGAAGTATTATTTTGTTTTTGGAGAATATTTCACGTGTATGAGGATTTGGAGAAAGAGGAGGATGCGGAGGAGGTTGCCGAGGAGGAATTATTATTTTACTTGTGTGGATGATATTTTATGTGAAGGAAGAGGAAGATGAGGAAGAGTGGGATGTGAAGGAAGGAGGATGCAGAGGAAAAGGAGGAATTATTATTTTATTTGTTGAGGATATTTTATGTGGAGGAGGAAGATGTGGAAGAGGAGGAATTATTTTCTTATTTTTGGAGAATGTTTTATGTGGATAATGAGGTGAAGGAGGAGGATGTGGAGGAAGAGGATTCGCAGGAAGTGTAGGAGGAATTATATCTTATTTGTGAAGGATAATGTATGTAGAGGAAGAGGAGGATGTGTAGTAAAAGGAGGATGTGAAGGAAGAGGAAGATGAGGTGGAAGAGGAGGATGTGGATGAAGAGAAGGAATTTTTTGTTGATATTTTATATGTAGGGGGATTTGGATGAGGAAGAGGAGGATGTGGATGTCGAGGAGGACTTATTATTTTATTTGTGGCGGATATTTTATGTGGAGGGGGATGTTGAGGAAGATGTAAAGGAAGAGGAGGATGTGGAGGAATTATTTTTTTATTTGTGGAGGATATTTTATTTGAAGAATGTAGAAGAGGAGGATGTGGAGGAAGAAGAGAAATTATGGTTTTATTTCACTATTCCATGTGAAAAATATTATTTTTAACGTTAAAATTTTAAAACTGAGAAAAAATATTCATTTTTACCCTCTCTTCCTAAAAATTAAAAAAAAATTTTGGATTTTAATAAATCGTGACTTAATTTGTCGGTGAAAACATTCCCTACAATTCTACTCTTTACAACTTAAAAAAAAAGCAAGCCACCAATTATTACAATTCAACCATTTTTCAAAAATTTGTAAGAAGTGATAATAAAACCAAATTCAATTGCGAGAAAAATATTGTTAAAATAAATATTGTTTGTAAATTAAAAAATTGTTTTATTAAAAATAGTATTTTTTATTCGAAATCTCATGAGCAATAGTATTTTGGTTATTCCTAAAATCATTAAAGAAGATTGGTTTTTTTCAGAAATCTAATTTTTGACACGAAAACTACCTTAAAACAATTTGTTCAACAAAATGTTTAAATAATTAGTCATTTGCCGAAATATTATTTACCAATGACGGAACGTTTTCCAAAAAATAAAATTTTTTTATGGATTGAAATGTTTATTTATTAAATTATTACGTAATATTAAGTAAATATAACACTTTTAATTTCTTTAATTTTCTACTGTTGAATTTTTTAACAATTAAATTCTTAACAGTTTAAAATTCAACGTTTCAAGATTAAATTTTATTAATATTTTATTAATATTCCACAAAACTTGAAAATTAACTTTTCCACGATTAAATTTTCAGCGCTCTGAAATTTTTTAGAAGAAAATAAATTTTCCAAGTTTTGTTCAAAATTTAATTTTCTGCAATTTTGAATAGTTGCATTTTTCATTTTTAATTTATTTTTAATTTTTTAAAAGTTACATTTTCAACAGTTGAAAATTTAAGAAACTTGAATTTTTAAGTTTCGTTGAAAATAATTGAAAATTGAAAAATCAATTTTTAATTTTTTAATTTCCCCTCACAAATTTTTTAACTTTATACAGCTGAATTATCAGCACTTACATTTTCAGCAGTTGAAAATTGAAGATTGCAAATTGAAAAAAAGGTTGAAAATTCACAGTTAAAAATTGAATAAAATTAAATGTCTAACTTTCTACAGTTAATTTTTCGACAGTTTAAAATTAAAGATTTAAAATTCAACGGTTAAAAATTCAGTTTTCAACAGTCAAAAAGTCAAGGAAAAAATCGATTTCTTAATTAAAAATAAGTATTGAAAATGTTATATTTAAAAAAATTTACATGAGAATTTAATAAATAAGAATTTCAATTAATGATTTTTTAAGATTCTTTTTCATCAAAACAATTTTAGGCTTGGATGCCAAATAGTTCTTAAGATTTATTTTTAAGGAAAAAAGGGATCATTTCTATTTAAAAATAAATAAAATATCTAACATTTCTCTTTAATTAGAAAAAAACATTGTTTCGAATTCTTAGATAAAAATGCAAAAATTTGCAATATTAAAAAAATATCGCTTTTTTGTTTTTTAATCAAAAATTCTATTTTTTCAAACTTTTTTCAGAATTCCTCGAAAGTAACAGTTTTGTAACACTAATCACTTACCAATTATTTTAATGGAATTGTAAGTGTTATCTTTTATCAATGTTATAAGTGATCAGCAATTTCTTAAAAAATTTAAATTATAAAAACTTTTTCAAGAAATAAAAAAAACATAACAGCTAATTATAAAATCCAACTTACTTTTTAGTAGTTATTAAAATTAGTTAATTTTTTTAAGAGCCCCATTATATTTCAATTTTATTTTATGTAGAATAACAAACAATAAATTGAGAATATAAAAAAGGAAATTTCAATTACAAAACTTTCCTAATTTGATAAGATTTTTTTTTATTCAAGCTGGAGAAATTTTCATGCTTGATAACTTTGATTTTTAAATGAGAGTTTTAAAAAACTTTAAGAAGAGAAACTTAAAAACATTAATAATTTGTATAGTTTGCAGTATTCTCTCAAATTGAATATTTCTTAATTTTGGTTTTAAATTTTACAAATAGGGATATACATTTTTTAAGTTTGTTCAAATTCATCTACTTGAGTTTTATTTATTTATCACTAATCAGTAGTAACTTCAGGGACTTACCTCGAAAAAGTTCTGTTAGTATAAATTATAACGAAAATTATTATTCATTAATTAATTAAATAAAAAATCTTTAATCCAGGAAATTATTATCATGATAATTACGAAAATGATTCTTAAAATCATTCTATCAGCTACACATTGTCTTCTGCATAAATACAAAACAAAAAACAATATTATAATATTTGAGAAAAAATTTTAATTTGAAAAGTTCAACAAACTTTTCTACAAGTTTTTAAACCTTTAAGCATTTTTTTAGGGAATTGTATAAAAATCGGTTATCATTTTAAAGTTAATATTTATTATTCTAGTAGTTTAAATGATAAAATTTAAGTTGTTTATCTTGTCGAAACTGTACTTACCTCGAAGACTGTTGCTTAATATTGATAAATTAATCAAATTATTCAAAAATAAAAAGATTGCTAATTTGTATCCAGATATTTAATATTTGTTTTAAATTTAAAAGAATGTGATATTCATGTATTTTAAGCAAGTCAGAAATAAATAACAAGGGGGATCAAGAAATATTCGATATTTTAACCAAGGAAAGACTTCCATTTTAAATAAAAAACAGTTCAATAAAAGAAGACGAATTTTCAACAAAATAGTTAAATCCTCAAGAAAGGAATATTTTGCAGTCAATAAAGAAAAAAATGTTATTCAAAAAGTAGAATTTTAAGTAAAAAAAAAGTTAACCAAAAAGATTAATTTTCCACTCTAAAAGACGAATTTTTAACAAAATACATAAATTCGAAAATAAATAGTAAAATATAATTTTTTTGGAAACAGATATTAACCCGAAAATATTAGATTTCAACAAAAAATTTAATTTTCAGTTTAAAAAAATTAATTTTTAACCCAGAAAGGAAATTTTGTACAAAATATATAATTTTTTTATAAAATAGTTAAATTTTCAACCAAAAAGTTAATTTTAAATCAAACAGTTAAATTTCAAGTTATGAAATTAATTTTCAACTCAAAAAAGAATTTTTTAAACAAAATACATCAGTTTTTAACCAAAATAGTTTGTCTTTAAAACGTGAAAATTAATTTTGTACCAGAAAGACGAATTTTCAACAAACTACATACGTTTTCAACCAAATTGTTAATTTTAACTAAAAAAAAAAATGCTTAACCTAATATGCTTCCAAACTGATGAATTTCCAAGACAAAAAGACGAATTTTCTACACAAAACAGTAAATTTTCAACCCTAAAATATGAAGTTTTAACAAAAAAGTTAATTTTTAATTAAATAGTTTAATTTTAAGTTGAAAAATAATTTTCCATAAAAAGACGAATTTTCAACAAACTAAATAATATATAAAGTAAATAATTGAATTTCTAAACTAGGAAAATTAATTTATAAAAAGAAATAGAAGTTAAATTTTCATAAAAAAAAATTTTCAAAACAAAAAATAAATCTTCTACAAAACAGTTGAATTTCAACTTCGAAAATATTAAGTTTCGAGCAAAAAGTTAGTTTTCAGTTAAGTAGTTGCATTTTTAGTTAACAAAATTAATTTTTGACTTAAAAAAGGAATTAAAAAAAAATACATTTTTTACCGAAATCGTTGAATTTTCAACAAACTACATACATTTTTAAAAAAATAGTTAAATTTCTGAACTAAAAAAAACAAAATTTTTAACCTAAAATGTATTAGTTCAGTTTTATATTTAAAAAAAATGTTCAATGAAATATTAATTCTACGTAAAAAGTTGAATTTTCAACCCAAAAATACCTAAATTTTCAATCAACAAAAATAATTTTGTACAAAAAAAAACGAATTTTTAACAAATTACCTAATATTTCAACCATATAGTTGAATTTCTAAACTATAAAAATAATTTTTTAACCAAAAATGAAACAGTTAATTTGCCATTTAAAAACATTTTTTAATAAAAAAACTTATCTTTAACAAAACAGTTGAATTTTTTACTCGAAAATATAAAAATTCAACAACAAGCTTAATTTTCAATCAAAGAATTAAATTTTCTATAAAAGAAAAAATATTTTTTCAACCAAAAATAAATTCTCGACAAAATACATCGATTCTTAACCAAATAATTGAATTTATAAAACAGAAATAAAAAAGTTCGATTTTTATTATTTTTTTAAATTACAAAACAGTTGAATTTTTAACCCGAAAGTATGATTTTTAAGCGAAAATAATAAGTTTTTAAATAAAAAATGTTGTTTTTTCAACAAAATAAATGTTAAGTTGCAACAAAAAAAGTTAATCTTCAATCAAATAGTTAAATTTTTAGTTAGATAAATTAATTTTTACCCTAAAAACAGAAAAGTTTCAACCAAACATTTTAATTTTCAATTAAAGAGATAAATTTTCTACTAAAATTATGAATTTTTACAAAGAAATGAATTTTCAGTAAAAAAAATACAATAGTTGATATTTCAAGAAAAAATTATTTTAATTTAAAATAAAAAGCAATTGAACTTATTTTGAATTTATTTTCAGTTTTTTTTATGAACATAAGTACTATAATTGAAAATTCCGAAAAATTGAATGGATCCTCCCTTGTTAAATAAGTACGCATTTATTAAAATTTCTCTAATACCTACTCTTTATCTTTTTAATTTTTTTAGATAAAATAAAAAAAAAAAGATTTGATCTATAAATTTTATACGTTCTTTGGAAAAAATAATCTTTAAAATCTTGTTGAAACAGAAAATCTGCGAATTAAGAAATTCAGAGTTAAAATTTAACATTATAGATTTTAAATAAAAAATTGAATAATAATAATAATATATATGCTAGTTAAATACATTTTTCCAGTATCGTAAAATAGGCAATTTTCGTAGAATTCGATTTATTGTCAAATATGATATGACCATACATTTGAATATCTTAAAAATTAAACCACACATTTTTTATTAGAAGAAAGATTCCAATTCAAGTTTACTAAAAATAATTAAATATAATCAATATCATCTTAAAAATATTAATAAAAATTTTCAAGAATGGATAAAATTCTACCCATATTATGAATATTATTTAAGTATATATTAGTTGAATACTACGCTAAATTAATTGAAGAGAACAAAAAAGAGTAAAATTGGTTAAATTAAATAGAATTTAAATAAAATCAAAACCTGCCTTATTTTATTATTAATAAATACTTTCATGGTAGTTTATTTACTTTTCTAGTATCCAACATTGAGAAGCACCATTGTGAATTCGCATTTAAACAATCTCATATAATTTATTTAAGAAATAAAAATTATAAGGCAGATTTTAATCACTAGAGTTTATTTTAGGAAATTTAAAAAAAACTGATCTTTTATCCTTAAATAACGCTAAATCTAATATTTTTCGAAAATTGTTCGTGTTATTTGCGTTCATCGTGCGCTAATGAAGAAACAATTTTATTAAATTTTAAGGGAAAAAATCGACTAGTGTTTTACAACTATAGATCATTTACAATTGTACAATATAGCTAATAAGTTTCGAATTTTGCCTTAAAAAATAATTTAATATTATTTCTTGGGTTTATATTATTTTTCATGAAATTTAGTTTATTTTAAAAGAGTAGAAAAGGTAAAAATATATTTTCTAGAAACTTATAATTTCTCATAACTAATAATCGGGTTATTATTTCAAACGAGAAATTAAATAAGGATATAATCGAAGAAACCTAAACTGATCAAACTGAATAAAAATAGTATCAATATAAAATTTACCACAACAATAAACCTGATGATTCGATTGTGACCTGAAAAAATTAGGATTCGATGCGCAACATTTTTTTCTATTTTTTTTATTTATGGTATTTTTCAGAATAATAAAAATAATCCTTTGCAATCCTTGATCCAAGAGATAATGAAAAAGTTAAAAAGCATAATTGTTCCGTTCAAAGAGTTCCAAAAAAACTCCTTTCCATTTTTTTCGTATTTTAAACCATAACAATTTTTAAAAATTTTTATATTTTTGAAATTATTCAAAAGGATACAAAATATTAAAAAATGGAAGAGAAACTTTTTAAAACACTTTTCGAAGAGAAAATCAGACAATCAGTCGCTATTTTGTCAATTTTCAACTCTTGCATATTTTTTTTGCAGATTTTGAAAAAAAAAAAATCAAAACATCCTAATCAGAATCAAAAATAAAATGTCTGAAAGCAAAAATGTTCCTTTCAAAAAGGTCCGAAAAAGATTATTTTCAATTTTTCTCACATCTATAACAAATTTTTTAAATTTATGCGTTTGGAAATACTAAAAAAACTATGGAAGGTGTTGAAAAATGTACGAAAAACTTTTGAAGAAACTCTAGAACCTATAAAATATTTTCGGAAAATTCAAAAAAAGTACCTTTCAATTTTTGTTTATGTTTTGAACAAAAAAAAAAATGTTTTAAATATATATTTTTGAAAATCTCAAATAAAACAAAAAATACAAAATATTACAAAATGGGAGAGAGCATTTTCGTTAGACTTTTCTAAGAGAACAATTTGTTTTTTTTAGACTTTTCTACGCATTTCGGATATTAAAAATTTTTTTTTAGAAAATCGGTTGCTATTTAATTAATTTTCGACACTTTATTATTATTTTGCGGATTTCTTAACAAATAGAATGCCCCCTTAGAGTTAAAAAGAAAAAGTACGAAAGAAGAAAGTCCATCTCAAAGAATTCCAAAAAGTTAATTTTAGATTTTTTTTTAATTTACTAAAATAATAAAAAAAAAATGAAAAATATATATTTTTTAAAATACTTTCAAATACTAAAAAAGTCTCCCTTTTAGTTTTTAAAATATTTTAAACTAAAGAAATTTAAATATGTATATTTTTAGAAATAATCAAAAAACAATAAAGATATTAAAACATAGAAGATTAATTTTCCACTAAAAAAGACGAATTTCCAACAAACTGTATAATATTTCAAATTAAAAATGAAAAGGGTAAATTTTCATTTAAAAAAATTATTTAAAAAAAAGAAGAATCATCTACAAAAAAAGATGAATTTTAAACTCGAAAATATGAAGTTTCAATAAAGAATTTAATTTTTGATCAAATAGTTATATTTTAAATAAAAAAATGAGTTTTATTATTTTCAACTCTTAAACGTATTTTTGCGGATTCTGAACCAAATAAAACTTCTCGGTAATAATAATAAAGTCTAAAAGAAAAAATCTCTAAAAAAATTCCAAAAAAGCTCCTTTTCAGTTTTTTAAAAATATTTTAAACCAAAAGAAATTTAAATATGTATATTTCTGGAAATAATAAAAAATGATACAAAATATTGAAAAATAGAAGAGGAAGTTTTTGTAAAACTTTTAGGAGAGAACAATTTCATGATAAAACATGGTCAAGATTTTGTTAATTTTCAACTCTTAAATATATTTTTTGGGCGAATTTTGTATTAAATAGAACTTCTCGATGATAATCAAAAATAAAAAATCTAAAAGAAAATAATTCCTTTTAAGGTGTTCCGAAATTTCTGCTCTTTTAAATTTTTTAAAATATTTAAAACTGAAAATTTGAATATGTATATTTTTGGAAATAATGAAACAAACATGCAAAATATTGAAAAATAGGAGAAACTTTGGCAAGACTCTTAAAAAAATGTTGATTTTAAAATTTCCTTTGTATCTCGCTTATTAAAAAAGGATATATATTTTTAGAAAAACAGTCGCTATTTTGTTAATTTTCAACTTTTGAATATTTTTTTGTGGATTTTGAAAAAAATAGAACCTCCCCTGATTAGAGTCAAAAAAGGAAAGATTTTTTTATGTATATTTAAAAAGAAATGGAAGAAGGTATATTTTTAAAAAAATTACTTTTAGAAAAACAGTAGCCATTTTGTTAATTTTAAACTCTTGAATATTTTTATGTAGATTTTCAATTAAATAGAACACCGCAATGAAAATAAAAAATTAAATGCCTAAGAGCAAAAACGTTGCTTTTAAAGAGTTTCAATAAAGCCATTTTTATATATTTTTTATATTTTAAACAAAAAAAAGTTGAAAATATGCGATAAAAAATATTGGAAAATGTTCAAAAAACTTTCTTTACTTAAAAATACCATTTTTAAAGAATATTTTCTGTGTAATAAAAATATTTTTGTCCGAAAAACGTTAGATATTTTGTTAATATCTAACTCTATTTATTTATTTTTTGTAAATTTTAAAGCACAGAGAATCTTCTGATCAGTAATAACAAGAAAAAGTGTAAAAGCAAAAATGTTCCTTTCAAAGGGTTTCAAAAAATCTCTGTATTGCATTAAAAAATGGAAATTGTGAAAACATGTACATTTTTGAAAATAATCTAATACAAAATATCGAAAACTTGTATTTTCATTTTTCCAAGTAGTTATTTTAAACTTTTCAACTTTCGAAATATTTGTTTTGCGGATTTTTAAATAAAGAGAACGCCCCGATCAGAATCAGAATCAAAAAGTTATTTATCTTCATTATTTTGAAAAATAGTGGATAAAAAAAATTGAGCCATTTTTTGATTTTGGAAATTTTGTTCACTTTTCAAAATTGAAAATCTAACTGTCAAAAAAACTAAACCAAAAAAAGAGGATAATGTATAAAAAATAAATGCTAAAAATATTTTATTTGAAAACAAATGAAATTTTCAAATGTTGAAAATTATAAAAACATTATAAATTGAATTTTCAACTGTTTAAAATTTATTTTTAAATTTTCTTCCATTCTCAGAGTTGCAATTTGAAGACTTTAATTTTTTAATTTATTCAGGTTAGGCCGAAAAAATGCAATTAATTAGATATCAGGAAAAAAGTGAAAAAGATCTTTTTTATTTTGTTTTTTAAACCAAAAAAAAATTTGAAAATTCTGAAAAATGTATATTTTTTGAAAATACTCTAATTTTAAATATCGAAAAATTTAATTTTTGAAAGTTATTTTAAACTTTTCAACTCGTGAAATCTTTGTTTTCCGGGTCTTGAAACAAATAGAATGCTGCGACCAGAATCAGAACCAAAAAGTAAATTATCTTTATTATTTTGAAAAATAGTGGATAACGAAAAAATGGTGCCGTTTTTTTGTTTTGGAGATTGTGTTCACTTTTCAAAATTGAAAATCTAGCTGTCAAAAAAACTAAAACAAAAAAAAGAGAATGTATAAAAAATAAATGTTAAAAATGTTTTATTTGAAGAAAATTAAATTTTCAAAATTTGACTTAAAAAAAAATTACAAAACATTAAAAATTGAATTTTCAACTGTTTAAAATTTAATTTAAAATTTTCTTCCATTGTCAAAGTTGCATTTTAAAGACTTTAATTTTCTAATTTATGCAGGTTAGGCCGAAAAATATGATATTATTTAGATATAAAAAAAAGTGAAAAAGCTCTTTTTGTTTTTGATAAAAAGAGATATTTCGGGTTTCACTCGTGTAAGAAACTACGAATTGTTTTCCGACGTTTCGTGAACATTGCAGTTCACACCTTCAGTGCTGACCTTTTTTTTTTGTTTTTTTCTTTGACTTTTTGTTTTTGTATTAAAAAAATGTTATATTTTTATTTTTCAAAAAAGTTATTTTAAACATTTCATATTTTGAAATATTTGTTTTGCAAGTTAACAAGTTAAAAAGTTAATTATCTTCATTATTTTGCAAAGAGTGTATAAAAAATAGTGCCATTTTTTCACTTAAAAAAAATTGTTGACAACCGATTTTAAAATTTGTGTCAGGTCACAAAGAAGTTTAAGTCTATACAGTTTTAAAAAAAAAGTACTTAAAACTGTTACGGCTTGAAATTTTTCTCTTTAAATCAGTGAAAGAAATGTGCAAATGTGAAAAAAATTTTCTAAATATAATTAAACTTTACCTCAATCCAGACAGATTTTTCGCTTATTTAAAATGTCTAAGTTGTAATAATTTTAATGATTTTTTATTCAATACCCTTGCAACTAAAAAATTCCGGAATATTTTCTTCCAGTTAATATTTTCGCGAACTTTTATCAGTACAAATAATTATTTAGAATAAACTTTCTCTTAATTTTTATTTAATTTGATCAGTAGTCCGACTATTTTGAATTCAAACAAAAATCCCTTAAGGCAATTGGGTATCCAAAGTCCATTCATCAGCATCATTTTTCTTTCCTTTCTTTCCCTTTGGACTCTTATCCTTTGTTTTTCGCTTCAACCCCTTTTCCTCATCATTTTTCTTCTTTTCCACATCATTTTTCTTCGCTTCTTTATCTTCATACCCTTCCACATGTACCCCCGTTTCCGCCCTATCAACACTAACATTCGGCTTGGGCCCCAAGTTCTGGAAGGCGTCCTCCGGAAGATCCTTCAAAATGTCATCAATGAATAGACTCGGCATTGGCGGAAGATCTCCCGGATGTGATTTTCTGTGACCAGTGAGTCCTGGTTTCTGCGTAAAGGATTTTCCACAAATATCACAAACATAGGGTCTCACCCCAGTATGAATGAGTAAATGCTGTCTCAAAGTGGTCCTCTTAGCAAAAGCTTTACTACAAATGCTGCACTGGTACGGCTTCTCGCCAGTGTGTTGTCTCATATGAACCAGAAGCTGATGCCGAATAGTGAACGACTTTCCGCAAATGTCGCAAACTATTTTGTCCTTATTCGCATGCCACCTCAAGTGTCGGTTGAATGAGTACCTAGAATAGAGGATCTTGTCGCACTCCTTGCACGGAAACTGGACATTCTCATGAGCACCTTCATTATGTCGCTGGAGCGTGTAGTAATTCTTGAACGCTTTGCCACAAACCTCGCAGAGAAGTTCCGACGAAGAAGCTGGACTCTCATGCACCAGTTGCACATGTTGAGCCAAAACTTCAGCATTCTTGAAGACCTTGTCACACTCGTTGCAAGGATTCAAATAATCCTGGCAGATACCCTTCGCCTGATGAAGTTTCAGGTCCCACATGCAGGTGCCGAGGTATTCGCAATTCTTGCACTTGAAGCCTTTGATTCGGTGGACTTTCTTCAAATGCAGCCTCAACGCCGGCTTCGACTTGAACACCTTCTTACAAGAATTGCACTGAAGTTTCGCCATTTTCAGATGATCAGCAAGAGCTAAATGCGAGGGGAAATCCACCTTGCAATGAGCACAAGTGTATATGGATAATGATGCTTCATCCCAGGTTGGCGCAAACTCTGATGGCGCAACATCCTTCTCCGTGGATTGCGTCTTCAAAATGTGGAGCTTTGCGGGAATGGTTGGCTCTCTGGCGACCTGTGAAGCTTGCTGCATTTTTAGAAGACGCTTTTCCGGAACCGGTTCCTGTATCGCTTCCGTTACCAAAGTTAGTGGATCCGTTGAGGGCGAATTCTTCACGAGGAAGAATCTCTTTCCTTGACCTTGAAGATCAGGATTGATGGGAGTCAAATATTTGACGCCTGTTGAACTCGTGTTCAACATGAATCTTTTGCCGACATGCTCAGGCAAGTTTGATTTGACGAGATGCACCAAATGTTTCTGCACGCGAGGACTTGGTACCATGGACGATTGTGGTTCTCCCAATTCCGCGAGTGATTTTACACGTAAAACGGGCGGATTTACAGTTTTTTGTTGAGTTTCTTCTGCTTCAGTTAAATCTTTTTTTAATTTTCTCTTACGATCGGATTTTCTACGGTTCCATCTATTTCTGAATGATGCGCGCTTCTTAATTTTTCGACGAAGATGCGGCGGTACCGGTTTTTTCACTTTTTCACTATTGACAATGGAGGAATCATCCAGCGGATCATGTAGATTTGTCCTAAAACAGAAAAAAATAGTTCCATGATTAACGCGATTTATCGACTCAGCAAATCGCTCAAGTTTAATACTTACTTGAATTCTAATACGAATTCGTCATGCTAATAGTGTTTAAAATAGTTTTTTTTTCGAGTAGGGGAATTCCCAGTGGGCACAAACTCATAAAAATCCCAAGAATGTCGTTAGGACGTTTCTAGGACGTCCAATGCCAGCCCAGTGTTAAAAAACCATGAACATCCCAAGAACGTCTTTGGTGCGTTCCTAGGACGTTGAATATCAGCCCCGTGGTAAAACATCAACATCCCAAGAACGTCCTTGGTGCGTTCCAAGGACGTCCTATGTCCGCCCAGTGTACAAAAAACCATGAAAATCCCAAAAACGTCCTTGGTGTGTTCCTATGGCATCCAATGCCAGCCCAGTGGGTAAAACCCCATGAAAATCCAAAGAATGGCCTTGGGGCGTTCCCAGGAGGTCCATTGTCCGTCCAGGGGACACAAAACCATGAAATTCTTAAGAACGTCCTTGGGGCATTCCTAGAACGTCCAATGTCAGCCCATTGGGCACAAAACCATAAACATCCCAAGAACGTCCTTGGTGCGTTCCCAGGACGTACGACATTCGTACAATGGTAAAAAACCACGAAAATCCCAAGAATGTCCTTGGGGCGTTCCTAGGACGTCTAATGTCAGCCCAGTGGATAAAAAACCATGAAAGTCCCAAGAACGTCCTTAGTGCGTTCCTAGGGCGTCCAATGTCAGCCCAGTAGGTAAAAAAGGTGAAAATACAAATAATAGACTTGGGGCGTTCCTAGGATGTACACTTGAAGCCCAGCGGGCACAAAACCATGGACGTCCTTGACACGCCCCTAGGACGTCCTATGTCCGCCCAATGGACGCAAAACCATGAAAGTCTCATGAACGTCCTTGATGAATTCCTAGGGCGCCCAATATCAGGCCAGCAGGTAAAAAACCATGATAATCCCAAGAACGTCCTTGGGGCGTTCCTAGGGCGTCCAATGTCAGTACAATCAGCGTCTAATGTCCTAAAGACGTCTTAAAGGCAAAATAAGTCCTCGGGAAGTCTGTAGTACTGACATAGGATGCCTTAAGAGAAACCCTTGGATGTCCAAAAGACATATTCCAAAAGACGTCTTAGGGATGTCCTAAAGACGTATCGAGGGCATCCTTAATTTTTTTGGCCCACTAGGATGGACCCAGTGAGCATAAAACCATGAAAATCCCAAGAAACTCCTCACGGCGTTCCTAGGACATCCAATGTCAGCACATAGGACGTTCTTGCGAAATCTCTAGGACGTCCTCAATTTTTCTCCAATTGGGGATAGTCATTAATGAAAAATACTAATATATGTAAACTAATTTTAATTAATTAATAATTGACACTATAATCGCTCATAATTTAAAATTATTTTTCTATTATTTGTGCTCTTTGTTGATAATTATCTACTGCATGTGACAGCTAAAAGTTTCGGAATTTTTTACAGAATTTAGGAAATAATTCAGTCGGTTGAAAAGTTCAAATTCTCTTTATTCAAAATTATGCAAGTTTGGTATAAAGAATTTATATTTTTAATACTGATATTGATTTTTAAGTTAATTAATATTTATAATCATCGCACGTCCAGAAATAGTGTTTTTAGCTATTCAATTTAGATTTTTTGGAGTCTTTCGTTTTTATCTTCCGTTCTCGAGGGATCTGAAAAAAAATAAAACATGATTAGTAAAATAATGCAAACAAGAAAAATTTGGAGACTTTTTTATTTACTTACCTTGAAGAATAACGTAAACTTTTATGCTTAGAAAAACTTGAATTAGCCCTTTGTTTAAATTATAAAAGTTCACATTCCTGAAACGCAATATCACATAGAAAATTCGTTTTTATTTTTTTATTTAAGAATACAAATAATAGAAGGAATCTATAGTACCATAAATACATAATTCAAGCGGATACATTTTTTTTCTTTACAAAAAATCAAATTTATAACACTTAGTTCTCTGTGCACAAAATTTTTTTCATAATTTTAAGATCAATTTATGAATATTTTATAACTTAAAATATAATGCAGACAGAACAACTTTGATCCAAACATGTGATGTTTTTTCAGAAAAAGACAATTGTTTTATAAACACAATTCTGTATTTTTTTATAATTAAATTACATTTCAAAAAGACTGGAAAAATCTTTTACGAATATCAAATACTTGGTATTTGGCGCTATCACAATTTGTAATAAAATTTGATTGAAAAAATAAATCAAGAAATATATATGATTATCTTCAAAAAGTTCGCATTGAACTCTCAAGATTTAAATCAATTTCTTATATAAGTCAAAAAAAAATGTAGTTGACTAAGAAAAAATAAACTTCACTGTAAATATAACTTTTTTTTTATAATTGACAAATTCAATCTTTTCGAAAAATGGATACTAGAAATCAAGGCAATAAATTAATATCGACTTTCAAAAATAAACAAATGCTTTGCATGAAACAGTTAACACAATTGTTTTGGAAACAATAAAAAAAATATTTAAAAAAAAGAAAGAAAAAATGTGTGATTTGGCATGGGAAAGCATGTAAAAAAATTAAATAGGTAATGTCTTCTTTTCGGTTTTTCAAATTGAAAATTCGAAAATTTTGCAGTATAATGTGAAATTTTATAAATTTTCCAAATTTTGAAATTTAAAAACATTTTCAGACCATTTTTTTACGTTTTTCAGATAAAAAATAACAAATGTTTTTTGCTCTTTTGAAATTAAATCGACTAATTTCATAATTTTTACTCCTCTCGAATGGATGATTAGGGTGGACTGAAAACCCCGAATTTTCGAAATTAAACATTTTTTATTTTTGACGAAATTTTCGCAGGCAAAGTTTTTTTTTGTCAAAATTAATTTAAAAATTAGAAAAAATTTAGAGTTTTTTTTGAATGCGCAAAATTGTCTGAATACTGCATATTCAAAAAAAAACTAAAATGTTCGGCCTAAAATTTCTTCAGGTTAAACCGAAAAAATTCAATTATTTACATATTATATGAAAAATCAGGATTTATGACTTCCTTGGAGATTCTCTCACCTGATCATAAATAATATGGATGAAGAAGAAATTTCAATTTTCAACTGTTTAAAACTCAATTTTATTTGTTTTAATTATTTTTAAGATTTGGCAATTTACCAGTTGAATTTTCTTTGAATTTTCAGCCGTTGAAAATTCGATTTTTAAATTTCTTCAATTGTCAACGGTTGAAAAGTTGATGGTTGAAAATTAAAATACAGCGATTTTTAAACGGAAAAAAGTGTGAAAAATTTTATGTTTTAAGAAAATTGAATTTTTCGATCGTTGAAAATTGTAGAAACCTGTAAACTTTATTTTGAAGAATTGAAAACTCCATTTTTTTTGGACTTCAAGTGTTGAAAATCTAAAAGTTGAATTTTCTAAAATATTCAACTGTTGAGAACTCAATTTCGAATTTTCTTCAATCATTAACAATTGAAAATAAAAAAATAGAGATTTTTAAATGAAAAACAGCAGAAATTTTTATATTTGAAGAAAATTAGATTTTTAACTTTCAAAAACTGAAAAAAAATAAAAAATGGAATATTGAAAAATTGAAAACTAAATTTACTTTAAATTTCAAGTGTTGAAAATTCAACGGTGTAATTTTCTTCAATATTTAATAGCTGAAAACTAAAATGTGAAATTCTTTTAATTAGTAATAGTTGAAAATTTAAATTGAGAAAATAAAAAAAGCTAATTTTATGAAAAAAGTATTAAAAAATTTAATATTTGAGAAAAATGGAATTTTCAACTGTTAGAAAGTGAAGAAAATAAATGTTTGACTGTTTATAATTTAATTTAAAATTTTCATCAATTTTCAACAGTTGGATTTTCAAACATTTTCTGGCTGAAAACTAAAATTTCAAATTTTATCAATTTTCAACATACGAAAATTAAACTATTAAAATTCAAAGAAAAAGGGGAATCTTGTATGAAACGAAGTGTTATATTAAAAAAATGGAAATTTTAACTGTTGAACGATGAAAAATTTATTTTTCAAGTGTTTAAAAATTGTTTACCAAATTTTAAGACTTTTCTTTTTAAAACTTGAATTTTCAGCAGTTAAAAGTTTAATTTTCTTTAATTTTCAAGTGTTAGAATTTCAAATGTTGAATTTTCTTCAATTATCAACAGTTGAAAATTAAAATAGGGAAAATTGAAAGAAAAATATAAATTTTATATTAAAAAAAAGCTTTTAACAATGTTAAGTTAAGAAAAAATTTAATTTTTAACCGTTTTAAAATTTAATTCTAATTGTTCATAAATGTACAACCGCTCGATTTTCAATATTTGAATTTTAAATAATTGAAAGTTGAATTTGTTTAATTTTTAAGAGTTGAAAATTCAACAGTTGAATTTCTCTCTTTTTTTCAACAGTTGAAAAATCAACTTTAAAATATCTTTAATTTTCAAGAGCTGAAAATCAAATTTTCATCAATTTTGAACAGTTTAAAATTTAACTGTTAAAAATTTAAAGATAAAAAAGAATTTTTGATGAAAAATAAGTGTTAAAAATGTTTTATTTTAAGGAAATTGAATTTTCAAATTTCGACAATTGAAAAAAAAATTAATTTTTAACTGATTAAAATTCAATTTGAAATTTTCATTAATTATCAACAGTAGGATTTTTCAAACTGTAATTGATTCAATTTTCAAAAGTTGAAAATGAAAAAAAGCGAATTTTGCATTAAAAATGTTTTCTTTCAAGAAAATGGATTTTAAAGGTTGGAAATTGAAAAAAAATTAAAGTTGAATTTTCCACTGGTTAAAATTCAATTATTAATATTTTTCAATTTTAAACAGTTGCATTTTTAACACTTGAATTTTCCACACTGGATTTTTTTTTATTTTTCCAACTTGAAAATCTAACTGTAAAAAATGAAAGCAATGCAAAATATACTTTTTATGAAAAATAAGTGTTAAACATTTTTTATTTGAAGAAAATTTAATTTTATAATGTTGACAATTGAAAAAAAAACTAATTTGCAACAGATTTAAATTCAATTTTTAAATTTTTTTCATTTTCAACAGTTGTATTGTCCACAATTTAATGTCATCAATTTTTAAACAGCTGAAAATTAAAATTTTGAAAATTCTAAAAAAAGATTTTGTATTAAAAATGTTTTATTTTAAGAGAATTGAATTTTAAACTGTTGAAAATTGAAAACAATTAAAGTTGAATTTTCAACTGTTTAAAATTCAATTTTAAATTTTCTTCAAGTTTCAACAATTGCATTTTCAAGACTTTTATTTTTAAATTGATTCAGATTAAGCCAAAAAAAAACATTATTTATATTTATTATATTATTATTATTTATATTTATATAGTGTAAAATTTGTTCCTTTGCATAAAAGTTTTTTTTTCATAATAAAAAAATAAAACCAAGTTTCTTTGAATAAGAATCCCTGTTTTTATACATATTTTCACATTTTATATTATTTTTTACTAACAAAAACACGCGAAAGTTAAATATTCAGCAATTAAAAAAAAAGCTTCAACTTTTCAACAATTTCCTGGATTCGAAAATTCCGTATTTTCGGCCCACCCTGAAATCTAATCAATTTCTTCATCAAAAAATTATTTCACAAAAGACTTTTGACTTCTGACTGCAGTCTTCCAACTTTCAGACTTCTTTCTTAATTTTGGTAATCAACTCTTCATGAATCACTAACTCTTCATTACCCATCTTCTCAGATTTTTCCTCATTTCGAATAATCTCTCTATTTTCCTGGCTCTCCTCCTCCCTTGTCTTCAAATTAATATTAATCTCACTGATCCTGCTAGACTCTGCTTCTATAATCTCCTTTTCAGCATCGAGCTCTTTTTCACCATCAAGCTCTTTTGCAGCATAGGGCTCTTTTTCACCATCAAGCTCTTTTGCAGCATTGGGCTCCTTCCCAACATCGAGCTCTTTTTCAGCATCGAGCCCTTTTTCAACATCGAGCTCTTTTTCAACGTCGAGCTCTTTTTCGGCATAATCTTTTTCAACATCAAGCTCTAAATATGGAAACGGATCATCCTCAATCCTTTTCTCACTGCTCTTTTTTTTCTTGTCCTTGCCCTGTTTTCGCCGTTTGTACTCCAACAGCTGGGTGAATTTTTTCACAATATGAGCTATAGAAGTCGGCTGAACGGGAGGAAGTGGTCCCGGATGGCTCTTCCTGTGAAAGTTGAGATTAGATTTCTGAATATACGTTTCGCCGCAAATATCGCAAGCATAGGGTCGCTTCCCCGTATGTAGAAGTAGATGTTGATGCATCCCCTGCTTGGTCGTGAAAGGTCTGTTACAAGCCGGACAGGGATAAGGTCGCAAGTCGTGGTAAATCCTCATATGGGAGGTGACCTTCTGGTTGTCCGGAAACACCTTCTTGCAGAAGAGGCAGTGATACTTTTTGTGTTTCGTGCGCGTGTGGGTCTCGAGATTCTCCTTTTTGTCGAAGTTCTTACCGCACTTTTTGCACTCAAAGGCAGACTTCATGTGCTGGGTTCTTATGTGACGGGCCAGAGAAAATTTCGTGCATTTCGAGCCGCAAATCGAACATTCCACGAGTGCTGTGTCGGTATGACAGCGTCTCATGTGTTCGCGCATACCTCTTTTGTATTTGAAAACCTTATCACAGAGTTCGCAGGGAAAAGTTGTCTGCTTTTCTTCAAGCAAGACACACTCGAGAGGAAGAGGTGGACCATCGCCGAGCGGATTGCTCTGATTATAGATGCTCCGCTCGTACTGAATCGATGAGTGGTTGATAAAATCGGAAAGACTCAGTGGATTCTTTTCCAAAAGTTGAGAAGTCAGGGGCCCGTTCGAGTAGAAGAAGGCGGCCTGGTTTCTGTCGTGGATGTAGAGTCTGTTTTCCTGATTTTTGTAGAAACCGGATTCGTGATAAGCCAAGGGATTCACGAAACTTGTCTCTTGCACCAACTTGTCCTCGTCGTCACTCACTTCCAGACATTCTTCCTTATATTCGACACTAGGCTCGGCATTTTTATGGGTAAGCTTTTCAATCGTCCAAGGCTTGCAGGCGATCTTGTAACTAAAAAAGAAAAGACAATTTGTTAGTGAATTGTATTTTGTGTCAATAAATTTAAAATTATTACGAGTTATGATTAACTAGTAAATTCGAATCAATCCAAATACCATTCGGTCAACTGAATTCAAGGAGGTGAATTCAGACTTTTGAAACGGATGCAATCTGAAAAAAACTCAAAAACAATCAGGTTTAAGGATGTGATTAAAAAATAATTGTAATAAGGAATCCGATTATTCTTTATGTTCAAAAAAATATATTAGGATAAAGTTGTATATATTGTTTTTGGAAGTTTATTTATTTATTTAAATAAGAAATACAAGTAAAAATGCAATAATTTATTTGGTTCTGCTAACATGATACATAATTGACGTATCCCAGGCGACTTAAATCTGCACAGAATTATTTTTATACGATAAAATTTGGTTTATAAAGTACAGTTATCCTAGATTTAGAGCATTCGAATTTCTATCAAAAAATGGGGAGAAAAAAAATCGTAAAAATAAGCGCATTTTACTTGATTTAAATTTGTAAGAATAATAAAAATAAAAATAACGAGTGGTGAAAATGTTATATTTGAAGAAAGTTTAATTTTCAACTATTTGAAATTAAAGAAAATATAAAAATCAATTTTCTACTGTTAAAAAATTCAATTTTAATTTTTCATCAATTTTTAATAGTTGGCTTTTCCACAATTGAATTTCAAACTGTTAAAATGCAATTTTATTTTATTGTCAACAGTTGAGAAATTATTTTTTTTCGGTTTTCAACAATTAAAAACTAAAACAGTTCAAAATTAAACTGTTAAAAATTTAAAAGAAGAAAAATTTGTATAAAAAAAAGTATTAAAAATTTCGTATTTAAAGAAAATTAAATTATTAACTGTTTAAATTGAAGAAAATAGAAAAATTAATTTTCTACTGTTTAAAAATTCAATTTTTATTTTTTCATCAGTTTTCAATAGATGGCTTTTCCACACTTGAATTTTCAACTGTTAAAATGCAATTTTCTTTTATTGTCAACAGTAGAAAAATTAATTTTTTTCGATTTTCAACAATTAAAAACTAAAATTTCTTCAAATATTAACAGATGAAAATTAAACTGTTAAAAATTTTAAAGGAGAAAAAAATTGTGTATTAAAAAAAAAGTATTAAAAATGTTATATTTAGAGAAAGTTAAATTTTCAACTGTTTAAAATTCTATTTTAATTTTTCATCAATTTTTAAGTGCTCAAAACTCAATTTTTTAATTTCTTCAATTTCAAATATTTTAATTTTCAATTTTTAGAAATTAAAGAAAATACAAATTTGACAGTTAAAGAGTTTTAAATTGAATATTAAACAGTTGAAAAGTAAATTCTCTTGAAGAAAACTTTAACTGTAGAAAATTTAAAAAAATGTAAAATTGAATTTTACATTTGACAATTCAATTTTTCAATTTTCAAATTTAATTTTTTACGATTTAAAATTCCAATTTAATTTTTTATCCATTTTCAATAGTAGGATGTTTAAAAATTGAATTTTCAATAGCTGAAAATTCAATTTTCTCTAATTATCAAAAGTTAGAAATTCAATTTTCTTTAATTGTCAAAAGTTAAAAATTCAATTAAATTTTTTTCGATTTTCATTTTTTTTTAAATAAACTTAAAATTTTCTTTAATTATCAACAGTTAAAATTAAACTGAGAAAAATGTAAAAGAAGCAATTTATTATAAAATAAAAAAGTTTAAAAATGTTTTATTTAAAGAAAGTTCAATTTTCAACTTATTAAAATTGAAGAAAACATCAAATTTAATTTTCTACTTTGTAAAATTCAATTTTAATTTTTCATCAATTTTAAATAGTTTCATTTTCCAAGCTTGATTTTTTTTCAATTTTCAAATTTCTTCAATTTTTAATTGTTGAAGATCTAAGAAAGTTAAAAATTAACATGTAAACAGTTTAAAGTTGAATTGTTTAAAGTTGAAAATTCAATTCTCTTGAAGAAAATTTCAACTGTTGAAAGTTAAATATTTCAAATTGAATTTTATATATTTGAAAATTCAAAATTCAATTTTCCATTTTTTTCAATTTTCAACAGTTTAAATTAAATTTCCTTCAGAAATAACATTTTTTAAATTTGTTTCTAATACAAGAAGTCGTTATTTTTTCAAAAGTTACATTTCTTAGAGTTGAAAATGAAAGAAGATGTCTTCCTTTTTGAAAATTAAAAAATTAACTTTTGAACAGTAGAAAATTTTCTTTTCTTTAAAGATAATATTTTTAACACTTTTCTAATAGAATATTTGCTATTTTCTTTTCTATTAGTTACATTTTTATACAATATTCTTAATGAAAAAAGATTTTAACAATAATGATTTTTAATACAAAAATCTCTTTTTGTATAAATTTTTTTCTTAAAAATAAGTGTTAAAGAAGTTATATTTCAAGAAAATTTCACTTTTTCCACAATTGAATTTTCTTCAATTTTCAACTGTGAAGAATTGAAGAAAATTTCCTGTTAGTTAAAAATTCAATTATTTTCAAATAAAACATTTTTAGCACTTTTTTATACAATATTCCCTTTTTATATGGAAATTATGTGTTAAAAAAAGTTCAAAAAATGTAATTTAACTTTTAATATAATTTAATCTTCAGCAATTGTATTTTGAACACTTGAGTTGTCAACAGTTCAAAATTTTTCAATTTCCAAAATTGAAAATTTAACTATTAAAAATAAAAAAAGCAATTTTGTATGAAAAATTAATGTTAAAAATGCCTATTTAAAGAAAATTGAATTTTCAGTTGATCAAATTCAGTTTTCAACTGTTTAAAATTCAATTTTCTACAAACGAAAATTCGACTTTCTTAAGTTTTCAACTGCTGGACAACTCAAATTTCAAAATTCTGATATTTTTAAAAGTAAGAAATTTAAAAAAATCCCATTTTGTATTTAAAAAAAGTCAAATAAAATTTAACTGTTTTGTATTTTACAAAATGTAAAATTGTGGATGTCCATAAGAAAAGTACCCTTATGGTCGATTATTATTATATAATAATTATTACAAATAAAATTAAAATAAGTTGAAAAACCTCATTTTCAAAATTCCCTGACATTTCTCTGTCCAATTTTTTATTTTACTTAACCATTAATATTCAAAGACAATAATTTAATTCTGGTAAAATTATTAACATAGAACCGTTTATAAACGAAATTAATAAATTTCAACTGAAAAATAAAAAATTTCTCAACCCACAGAACCCACATGCTATAATAATTAAAAATATAAAAACTAATAAATTTATACGTTATTTAAATTGGTTATGAATCCCTTTTTTGTAGGCATTCTGCATTAAATGCAGACCATTTTTTTGTGAGCCTATTTTTGAAAAAGAGTTTGATTTTTTTATTCAACTAACGAAATTTTTTAAAAATATCTTTTTTTAAATACATCATCTTATTTCTGCGAAATCTTATAAACTATGCAATGGCGTTTTATAGGTAGAGTCTTAAAAGCCTAAACAATTTTATAAACAAATTCACGATTTTGCTATTTTCGATTTTACTATTCTCCTTTTTCTTTCGGTTTGGAAAGAAAATCTCAAATAATTCTGAAAAAAAGATTACTGATTCAATTTTTTTCTTGCATTGTCCTTCTAAAGAGATAAGTAGAGTTACGATTATTATTACTCTCATAAATTAATTAAATTTTTTTCATTCTGGAGAAAAACGCTGCAAATATAACATTTTCAACATGAAATATGATTTTTTTCTTGAATTGAATTTTCAACAGATGAAAATTAAATTTTTTTTTGTTCAAAATTAAATTTTCATTCGAGTCTTGAAAAATCAATTTATAAATTTATTCAATTCTCAACAAATGAAATTTAAAAAAATGAATTTTTCTGGTTTAAAATTTTGTTGAGATTCTAAAAAATCGGATTTTGTGGTAAAAGGAACTGTTAAAAATATTGTATTTGAAAAAATTGAGTTTACAACTGTTGCAATTTGAATTTGCAACATTTGAAAATTCGAATTTTTTCAAATTTCAAATGTTGAAAATTCCACTGATGACAATTCAGAATTTAACTTTCTTAAATTAAAAAAAAAATTATGTATATATATTATAATGTTAAAATTATTATATTGGCATAAAATTTTATTTAAAACAGTAGAAAAATAAAGAATATTAAAAATTACACTTTATATGTTTGGAATTTAATTTTAATTTTTTATAAATTTAAATCATTGGATTATCAACGCTTTAATTTTCAACTTTAAAAATAAAACTGTCGAAAATTGAAAAAAAAACAGTTTAAAATTAAATAAAAAATTTTCAACAGTTGAAAATTCCACTTTTTTAATTTTCAAATGTTGAAAATTCCACTGTTGACAATTCCAAAATTCAAGTTTCTTCTATTTTCAACGGTTACAAATTTAAATGTTGAAAATTATACAACAAACTAAGTTTATATTAAAATAATTGTTGAAAATGTTATATTCGAAGAAAATTACCTTTTCAACTATTAAAAAATAATGAAAATGCATCAATTTAAACAATTGGATTTCCGACGCTTCAATTTTTATCGGCTGAAAATTCAATTTTTAAGCATTGAAAATTCCACTGTTGATAATTCCACAATTGAATTTTCTGCAATTTTTCACTGTTGAAAACTGAGTTTCAACAATTGAAAATTAAAACAAAAAAATATAATTTTGTATGAAAAATTAGTGTTAAAAAATGTCTTATTAAAATTTCAACACTTTAAGTTTCAACTGTTGAATGTTCCATTTTTTATAATTCCACGTTTGCATTTTCTTGAATTTTCAACTGTTAAAAATATAAATATGGAATATTTAACATGAAAAGTATTTTCTATCAAAAGAAAAGTGTTAAAAATGATATATTTGAAGAAAATTGACTTTTCAACTGTTGAAAAATAAAGAAAATAGAAAACGTCACTTTTTAAAATTCAATTTTAGTTTTTCATCAATTGTCAACTGTTGAAAATCCAATTTTTTAAAATTTTCAAGCATCACAAATTCTACTATTGACGATTTGACAGTTTAATTTTCATAAATTATCAAATGTTGAAAATTCAATCTTTTTTTAATTTTCAAGCTTTAAAAATTCCACTGTTGACAATTTCACAGATGAATTTTCATTAAGTGGAAAAGTAACTATCGAAGAACAAAAAAAAAAGCAAATTTTGTATGAAAATTTAAAAAATTCAATTTTAATTTTTTAACATATGAAAATTCAATTTCCTTCATTTTTTAACAGATAAAAATTCAATTTCCTTCATTTTTTAACAGATAAAAATTCAATTTCCTTAATTTTTTAACAGATGAAAACTCAATTTCCTTCATTTCTTAACTATTTAAAATTCAATTTTTAATTTTGAACAATTTTCAACACTTGAATTTTTAATAGGTAAAAATTCGATTTTCTTCAATTTCAAACTGCTGAAAATTCAAATGTTGAAAATAAAAAAAAAATAAAAAAACAGGTGTCAAAAATGTTATATTTGAAGAAAATTCAATTTTCAACTGTTAAAAACGGAAGAAAATTCGAAAATAAATTTTCAACTGCTTAAAATTGAATTTTAAATTTTATTCAGTTTTTAACAGTTGGATTTTCAAATGTCAGTATTTTCAAAAATTGATAATTCAATTTTCTTTCGATTTTCTAATTTTGAAAACTCAATTATGAACAACAAGTATCAAAAAGGTTATATTTGAAAAAAATTAGAAAATTCAAGAAAAACCCAATTTTCTTTTTCAAAAAAGGTTTAAAAAATGTTATGTTTAAAGAAATATCATTACTTAACGGTTGAAAATGGAAGAAAATTGGAAAATCAATTTTCAACTGCTTCAAATTGAATTTTATATTTTATTCAATTTTTAACAGTTGGATTTTCAATGTCAGAATTTTCAAAAATTGATAATTCAATTTTCTTTCGATTTTCTAATTTTGAAAACTCAATTATGAACAACAAGTATCAAAAAGGTTATATTTGAAAAAAATGAGAAAATTCAAGAAAAAGCCAATTTTCTTTTTCAAAAAAGGTTTAAAAAATGTTATGTTTAAAGAAATATCATTACTTAACGGTTGAAAATGGAAGAAAATTGGAAAATCAATTTTCAACTGCTTCAAATTGAATTTTATATTTTATTCCATTTTTAACAGTTGGATTTTCAATGTCAGAATTTTCAAAAATTGATAATTCAATTTTCTCTCGATTTTTTAATTTTGAAAACATTAGTTGAAAATTGGAAATTCAATTTTTAACTGTTGAAAATTTAAGAAAATTGGAAATTCAATTTTCAACTTTTCAAAATTTAAGAAAATTGGAAATTGAGTCTTCAACTATTGAAACTTGAAGAAAATTGGAAATGGAATTTTCAACTGCTTAAAATATAAATCTACATTTTCTTCAATTTTTAACAGATTTTCAACACTCGAATTTTCAACAATGGAAAAATAAATTTTTCTTCGATTTTCAACCATTGAAATCTTAATTTTCAAACTTTTTCAATTTTCAACAGTAAAAAATTTTATTGTTTAAAATTCATGCAACAATCGAATTTTGTATTAAAAAAAGTTTTTAAAAAAGTTATATTTAAAGAAAATTCAATTTTCAACTGTTGAAAATTGAAGGTAATTGGAAATTAAATTTTCAAACGCTTAAAATTAAATCTTATTCAATTTTTAACAGTTGAATTTTCAACGCCAGAATTTTCAACATTTGAACATTCAATTTTCTCTCGATTTTCAAATTTTGAAAACATCTGTTAAAAATTGGAAATTAAATTTTCAACTTTTGAAAATTTTAATAAAATTGGAAATTGAGTTTTCCACAGTTGGAAATTAAAGTTTCAACTGTAAAAAATTGAAGAAAAATGAAAATTGAGTTTTCAACTATTGAAAATTAAAGAAAATTGGGAATTGAATTTTTAACAGCTTAAAATATAATGCTAAATCTTCTTAAATTTTTAACAGACTTTCAACACTCAAATTTTCAACAGTAAAAAATTGAATTTAAAATTCATGCAAAATCGAATTTTGTATTAAAAGAAAGTTTAAAAAATGTTTCATTTAAAGAAATTTCAATTTTCAACTGTTGAAAATTGAAGGAAATTGGAAATTAAATTTTCAACTGCTTAAGATTGAATTTTAAGTTTTCTTCAATTTTTAACAGTTGGATTTTCAATACTAAAATTTTCAACAATTGAGCCTTCAATTTTCTAGTGTCAAAAATCGTTTGAAAATTGAGCAGTTGAATTGTCTCTCGATATTCTAATGTTTGAAACTCAATTTTTCAATTTCTTCAATTTTCAAGATTAAGAAATTTAACTGTTTAAAATTCAAGACAAAAAATTTTTTTGTATTAAAAACAAGTTAAAAAAATGTTATAATTACAAAATCCACCAATAAAAACAATCTATAAGTAGGGAATTTATGAGATTAAAAAAATCCCAACTATGACCATCTGCTTTTTTCTATTTTCCGCTGATACTCGTCGATTTGACAAACAATTTGGAAAATTCCTGTAAAGTATCGACACTAAAAATCCAAAAAAATTCCCATTTTCTCCCACTACACCGTGATTAATTTTTCAACCTGGGGTAACGTCTCACACTTAAAATTACATAATAAGATACAATATTTTTTTTGGCATATACGTAACTCAATAACGATAAGACGGGGTTTTCCACAGATGAACATCCACAACTCTAAAAAAAATTATCTCCAGGGAAATCCTATCCAAAGTGGATAATCATTAAAGAGCACAAATAAAAGAAAAATTAATTTTAATTTCAATTTATTAGCAAACAATGTTTCAACTGTAAAATTAAATTAATTAATTTAACATACATTATTTTCCATTAGTGATTATCCACTCTAGGTCGCAATTGAAGCCCCGGAAAATCAAAACCGACCGCTCGAGCAGTGGGTCAGGAGTGGGGACGCTACGCAGAAAACGGCTTCCTGCGCGTCATTCTCCCACTCCCAACCTACCGCTCGAGCGCTCAATTCTGCTTTTCGAGCCTTTAATTCTCCACTCTAGGATACTTTTCCCTCACAATTAAACTCTTTTTTTTTATTCTTCTGTCTCGTTTTCCGATTTAATGACAATTTGAAAATTATTCTCATTTTCCTTTCGGACAATATAAATCGGCGACTGTTCCACCGAGATCCCAGAACGCTGCTGATTCAAATTCGTGTCAATTTCTTCCTGTAACTGTTGCAGATGCAGATGCAAATTAGTCTTCGTGTCATAGGCGACACCACAAACCAGGCAGATTCGAGATCGCAAGTGAAGGGTATACTTTGCCCGAGAAATCTCCATGCAGGGGCAAATCAGCTGGCCCGTGTAGCTCGAAGGCCCTTTTTGCGCGACGGGAACCAGAGGACTTTGAGGGAGAATATTCGGAAGCAGAGCATTTTGAGGCGGAAGACCTTCCCCTTTGGGCGCAATCGGCCGGAAATTGTTCACCTGGACCTGCGGCGATGATGAGACAGCAACTATATTCTGGATGTGCTTCTTCAAGGTATGATTCCGGAGCTTCTGTTGCGAGGTAAAGTACAATTTGCAAATTACGCACTTGTGGGACGTTTTCATGTGATGCTCTTGCATGTGCTCCCACATTCGGTTGCTGGTGCTTTTGAAGTCGCAGATTTTACAAGTCAGGGGATTTTCAGCGGCCCCGGTGATGTTGACGTGTCGCGCTCTCATGTGGAACCACATCACCCGGGGGTTTCCGAATTCCTTGGCCTTGAAATCACAGACGCCGCAGATGTAGGGGAATTTTCTGTGAGTGGACTTTATGTGAATGGCCAGATGATCGAAAGTGGGGAAGTCTTTCTCGCAAGTGAGTCTACAAGTGTAGGCTTGCTTGGAATCGTGCGATTGAGAAATGTGAGCTTCTGCAGACTCGCGGTTAGGATTTGTAAAGTCGCAGTGCTCACAGAGATACAATGGTCGAGGTGTTCCATCGTCAATTGGATGCGGACCAGTTGGGATTTCGATATCGGGCTTTATTTTTGGTAGGATTTGCGGAAATTCGTAAGCTGCGTGGTAATTCGGCGTGGGAATAAATAAAGGGTCTCGTGCTGATTGGCTGAAACAAATAGAAAAAAAATTGTTAGTCAGCATTTTGGGACTTGGCTGGTGAAAAAGAGTGGTTCCTTAAAGAGTAGAAGTATCAATTAAGAAGTACAAGTGTAAATTATGCCGTTGTAACATTTTTAATTGTTTAAAATTAAATTTTAATTTTTCATCAATTTTCAAGACTTCTTTCTTTTTTTTGCAATTATCAACAGTTGAAAACCAAGGAATTTTATATGAAAAACAATCGCTAAAAAAGTTATATTTGATAAATGGAATTCTCAGATATTAGAAGATGACGAAAATTGAATTTTCAACTCTTTAAAATTCAATTTTAATTTTTCATCGATTTTCTAAAGTTGGATTTTCATCGCCGCAACTTTTTTTTAACAGGTGTAACAAATTTTATACTGGAAAAAATGTATTTTCAACTGACCGCAAATCAATTTTCAATAGTTTTATTTTTATGAATATTCAACAAGTAAAAGTTCAATTATTTTTCAATTTTCTATTGTAAATTCCACTGTTGACAATTCCACAGTTCAATTTTCTTCCATTTTTCAACTTTTAAAAGGAAATATAAATTTTCTTCAAATAAAACATTTCAAATTCAAATGTTGGAGATTGAAAAATTCTTCAAATTGAATTTTAAACACCTAAATTTTCAACATTTGGAAATTAAATTATCTTCATTTTTCAATTTTTCTAAATTTTCAAGTTCAAAAATTTTTTTTTTTTTTTCAATTTTCAATTGGTTAAAAACTGAATTTTCTTCAAATTCAACATTTTCAACACTAAAGTTTCAAATAAATTGTTAAAAATTAAAGAATATTGAAAATTTAATTTTAAACAGATGGAAATTCAACGGTTAATAATTATAAAAATAAGCGAATTTTGTATTAAAAGAAGTTTTTTTTACATTTGAAAATTAAAGACATTTTCGACTGTTGAAATTTCAAATGTTAAAAATGCAAATGTTGAAAATTCAAGGATATTTTAGATTGAATTTTAAACAGACTGAATTTCAAAAATTGCATTTTCAACACTTGAATTTTCAAAACAGTTTTTTTTTTAAATTTCCAAGTTGAAAATTGAGCTGTCAAAAATTAAAACAAAAATGGGAAATTCGTGTGAAAAACAAGTTATCAAAAATGTTTTATTTGCAAAATATTGTATTTTTAACTGTTTGTAATTAGATTTTAAATTTTCTTCAATTTTTAAGAGATGAGAATTGAAAAATTAAAATCTTCAACGGTTGAAATTCAAATTGTTTAAAATAGAAGAAAATTTAAGACTGAATTCTAAACAGTTATAGATTCAATTTTCATGAATTAAACATACGATTTTTAACAGATAAAAAATCAATTTTTCTTAAATTAAAAATTTTTATATACTTCTTTTTCATACAAAAGAGTGTTGAAAAATGTTTTTTTATTTATTTTATTTAATGGCCGACTGTTGAAAATGAAAAAAAATTGAATGGTTAACTGTTTAAAATGAATTTTAAATTTTCTTCAGTTTTTACCTGTTTGAATTTCAACATTTGAATTGTCAACAGATGACAATTTAACCTGTGATCATTAAAAAAAAACAATTTCGTATGAAAAAAAAAACAGTTAAAGATTTTATATTTGAAGAAAATTCATTTTTCAACTATTTTTAATTCAATTTATAATTTTCATCAAATTTCGAGCGTGGAAAATTAAAACGTTGAAAATTGAAGAAAATCTAAAAATCAATTTTTAACAGTTGAAAATTCATTTCCCAATTTTCATTCTTAAAGAATAGCAGTATCAATCACGTGGTAATTATAAAAATATGATTTTAATTTTAAAATTAAAAAAAAATCTGGAACTATATTCTCTAAAAGTTCCAGAATTTTATTGATTACTTTTAAGAGAATCAACGCCCAAAATATTAATAAAGCACTATGGAAAAAAATATTAATCGATTTTTTTCTTAATTATAAAAAACATATATTATTTCAATTTTTAAATGTTAAGATTAAAACACATCGATTTTTAGGAAAATTTTATTGCAAATAGAGGATACAACATTTTATGCATTACAAAGTTTGTGAAAAAGGATTATTCTGCGATTTTTTCATATTAAAAAAAAATTTGTATAAAGAAGTTAGTATAAACCCGGTGCCTTCCATTTTCAAAAATTTGTACTTTGTTTCATGCCCTTGTCATTAAATCCTCTTTCAAATGTTTAATCGAAAGGTTAAAAATATGATAAAAATAAGAACAAATTTTCTTCGAACAATACTTTCGGCATGTGCTTTTTTTGAACGCGAGTCGAAAAAAAGATTTTTTTCAAATTTTACAAATATTTAGATTTGACAAGCAAAAGAGGTGAAAAAAAATCGGTTAATATTTTTTTGCCGTTTTTGTATATCAAAATGAACAAATTTTAAAAAGCGAATTTTTTATGAAAAACAAGGATTAAAAATGTTATATTAGAAGAGAATCTTATTTTAAAAAGTGTTAAAATATGTATATTTTGAAAAAATTATATTTTCAACTGTTGAAAAGTTAGGAAAATTGAAAACTGAATCTTCAATCGTTAAAAAATTAATTTTTCATCAATTTTCAACACTTGAATTTTCAAAAGCTGAAAATTTTTGTTCTATTTTAACGTGTTGAAAATTCAACTGTTGGCAATTTCACACTTGAATTTTCCTTAACATTCAACTGCTGAAAACTGAATTTTCAACAGTTGAAAATTTTATTGTGAAAAATGAAAAATGCGAATTTATTTTGGAAAACTAATGTTAAAAATGCAATATTTGAAGAAAATAAATTTTCTACTGTTAAAAAATGAAAACAATTGAAAATTAAAAATTCAACTACTTTAAATTTAATTTTTCATCCATTTACAACAGTTGGATCTTCAGAACTTGAATTTTCAACAGTTGATAATTTAATTTTCCTTGACACTGTATTAAAAATAAGTGTTGAATATGTTATGATGAAAAGAACAATTTTTCAAATGTTGAAAATTGAAGAAAATCTAATATTCAACTGATTAAAATTCAATTTTTAATTTTCTTCCATGTTTAACAGTTGGAAATTAAACTGATTTAAATGAAAAAAGCGAATTTTATATTATAAAAAACTGTTACGAATGTTACATTTAAAAAATTGAATTTAGAACGGTTGAAAATTAAATAATATTGTAAAGTAAATTTTTAGCCGATTAAATTTCAATTAAAAATTTTCTTCAATTTTCATAATTTAAACATTTAAATGTTTAAAATTAAGAAAGAAAAATAAAATTTTGCATGAAAAATAAGTGATAAAAATTATTGTTTAAAAAAAAAGAAAATTGAATTATTCACTGTTCAAATTTCCAGAAAATTATAGGTGAAACAATAATGGCGAATTTTTCGCAGGTACAATTTTTAAACAGTTTATATTTAAAAACAGAACTGAAGATCTTAACCGATTTTTGTTCCTTTCATTCACATCACGAAATTTCTGGAAAATAAAAACCAATTTGATAAATTATAATCTTTTTAAAAAGGTCGCTAGAACTTTGTTTAATTATTGTCCGCATTTATTAGCAGCTACAATTTTTTAATTAAAAAATTCTATTTTTTATATTTGCTCCTGATGCATTCTCTTGTCGCAAACTCCCTCGTAAATTCGGTAACAACTTTTTTAACAGACAAAACGTAGGCCCTCTTTCTCGTATAAATCACGATTCCAAAATCTTTTTTCATAGATGGGAGAAAGAACCTTTTCCTCGGTCTTCATAACTTCCTCGGACTTCATAAATTGCGACCAGAGAAGCCATTTTTACCCAATTTTATGGTAATTTTTCGTTCTGTCGTCAGGTTCGCCGAAAAGAAGAACCGAGCAGATTTCTCTTTTTTTTACGGCTGGCACAAATTATTTAAAGTCGCAAAAGCAAAAATCGACTATTTTGATGTTTATCTAAAAAGGGAGAAGATCTAAAGTTCTCTAGTTCGGTTTGTACTTTCGTGAATGGCTGTAAATATTACCGGCGATGCCGGAGGAAGAGGGAGTCTGCTTGCAGTGTCGATATTTCATGTTTCAGATGATGGTTCAAGACTTTTAATTTTTTATTCAAATCAATTACTTTAAAAGCGTTTCCCGCAAATTTCGCCAGTAAAGTTGAAATTACTGATATGTAATGGAATTTGATTTGCATTCGAAAATTTTTTTTCAATGCGTTTTTTCAGTACGGGAAGTCGAATAATGTTCCTGACTGAAACTTTTGGGACATTCAGGACATTGTCTCTGCTGCTTCAGAATGGTATTAAAACTAGGCTTTCTTTAAAATATCTTCTGGCAATTATCGGATTTAAGATCGAGAGATGTCTCATTTTTATTTTGAAGTAGTTTTTTTATCTGCTTTGAGATTTTTGTAGGCTGAATCTACTTCTTTGCTGTGAAGTATACTTTCATCTAAACAAAAATTACTTCGTTCTGCAGAAAATGGATCCTTGGAAGGAAACCTAAAACAAAAAAAATCATTAATTAAAGCAAGTTTTTAAATTATTGTTAGTTAAAGTATATAATGGAATTTTCAAAATTCTTATGAATTATTTGTCTCTGGAAAAAATTCTTGTTTAAAGATATAAAAAAGGCCAATAATTAAAAGAGACAAAAGGATTGTTGAATAAAAAAACTTGTATACATACCTTGTTTTCAGGGTTTCGTAGCCTCTTATCGTTTGGGTTAGATGTCCGTCTATCGTAATTTTTTCCAGGGAGGGGAAGTGATGTGAAATTATGGGAGGAAAAGTAGGAAAAGTAACGGGAATTAGCAGAAGTGAGGAAAGGTGAAGTAGTAAAAATGAGGGAATGAATAAGTACAGTTAATTAGGGGAAATAAGTTGGGGCAATAAGGGGAGTGGAATTAGGTTAAATAAGGGGAGAGAAGTAGGGGGAATTAGGAAAATAAGTGTAGGGGAAGTAGCGGCAGTGAGGGAAGGGGAAGTAGTATAAATTAAGGGAGGAGTGTGGTAATTTAGGGGAAAGGGAGTAGGGGAGGTGAGGTAAAATTAGTGGAGGAAGGCGAGGGAGAATTATTGGAGGGAAGTGAAGGAAAACGAATGAATATAAGGGAAAATAAGGTGGAGATAACGTAAATTAGGGGAAATGGAAGTAATTGATAATAAGGAAGGGATGTCAGGGAAAACGAATGGCGGGGAAGAAAGGGAAAATTAGAATAAGGGAAGTAGGGGAAATAAGGTGAGTAGAACTAGATTAAATGAGGGGCGGGAATTAGGGGGAATGAAGAGGGAGTTGGGAAAATAAGCGGAAATGAGTGGAGAAGTAGTAGAAATCAGGTAAGTGGGAAGTATGATAAATTAGGGTAAGGGTTTCGGAGAGAGGTAGGATAATCAGAGGAGGGGAGTTAGGGGAAAAATGGCGGAGATGTGCAAGAAAAGGAGTGTAAGAGAATTAAGGGGAAATAAGAGGAGTGGAAGTGGTTTAAATGAGAGGAAAGTAGATGAAGCGAAGGGATATTAGTAAAAGTAAAGGAAGCGGAAGTGGTAGAAATTAGTGTGGGGAGTAAGTATGGTAAATTAGGGGAATGGGGATAGGGGAGATAAGAGAGAATGAGGGAAGGGAAGTCAGGGACAACGAATGGTGGCAATGTGAGGAAAAATGAGTAAAAAGGAAGTAGAGGAAATAAGGGCAGTGGAATTAGGTTAAA
>NC_046666.1:33087292-33142983 GCF_010883055.1 Belonocnema kinseyi | reverse complement strand
GAAATGAGGGGAGGAAGTATGTTAAATTAGGGAAAAGCAGATAGGGGGCGAAGGAAAACGAATGGCCAGTATGTAAAAGAAAATGAATGAAAAGGGAGTTGTGGAAATGAGGGAAGTGGAATTAGCGAACGTGAGGGAAGGAGAAGTTGTAGAAATGAGGGAAATGGGAGTATGGTAAATTATGGTAAAAGGGATAGGGGGGTTGAGGAGAGGGAAAGCGAATGATGGGTAAATAAGTGTAACGGAAGTAGGGCAAATAAGGGAAGTGGAATTAGGTTAAATAAGGGAAGGGAAGAAGGCGAGGGGAGGGAAAAGGGAAATAAAGAAGGATTTGGCGGAATAAGGAAAAATGAGTGAAGGGAAATGGGCGAAAGTGAGGGAAGGGGAAGTATTATAAATGACGCGAGGGAGTTAGTATGATAAATTAGTGGAAAGGGGGTAGGAAATGTGAGGAATAATGAGAGAAAACGAATAGAGGGTATATAAGGGGAAATACGTAGAAGGGAAGTAGGGAAAATAAGAGGAGTGAAACTAGGTTAAATGAGGAGAGAGAAAAGGGCGATAAAGGGAGATTGGGG
This sequence comes from Belonocnema kinseyi, assembly GCF_010883055.1. Classification (NCBI taxonomy): domain Eukaryota; kingdom Metazoa; phylum Arthropoda; class Insecta; order Hymenoptera; family Cynipidae; genus Belonocnema; species Belonocnema kinseyi. The sequence goes on along the minus strand of NC_046666.1, from coordinate 33,142,405 downwards.
GAAATAAGGGAAGGAAAGAAGAGGAATTCGGTCGGGAAAATAAGGGAAAATGAGTGTAGGTGAAGTAGTGGAAATGAGGGAAATGGGTAAGTATGGTAAATTAGGGGGGGAAAAGGTGAGGGAGAATGAGGGGAAGGAAGTGAGGGAAAACGAATAGCGGGGATACAAGGTGAAGTGGAAGAAAATGAGTGCAGGGGAAATAGTAGAAATGAAAGAATGGGTGAGTATGGTAAATTAGGGGAAATGGGGGAGAATGAGAAGGAAGTTAGGGGAAACGAATTGCGGAGATATAAGGAGAAATTAGTAGAAGGGAAGAACGGGAATAAACGGGGAAGTTTGGGAAATAAGGGGAGGGAAGAAGGGGAAAGGGGGATTTTTGAAAAATAGGGGAGGAAAGAAGGGCTATTCTGTTGGAAAATAAGGGTAAATGAGTGTAGGTGAAGAAGTAGAAATGAAGGGATGGGTAGGCATAGTAAATTAGGGGAAAGAAAAGGTGAGGGAGAATAAGGGGAAGCAAGAGAGGGAAAAAGAATAGCGGGGATACAAGGGGAAATAAGAGGAAGAAAATGAGTGGAGGGGAAGTAGTAGAAATGAAAACATGGGTGAGTATGGTAAATTAAGGGAAAGGTGGTAGGAGAGATAAGGGAGAATGAGGGGAGGGAAGTGAGGGGAAACAAATTGCGGGAATATAAAGGGAAATTAGTGAAAAGAAAGCAGAGGAAATAAGGGGAGTGGAATTAGGTTAAATGAGGTGAGGGAAGAAGAGGAATAAGTGAGGATTTGGGAAAATAAGCGGAGCGAAGAAGGGGAATTTGGTTGGAAAAATAAGGGGAAATTAGTGGGGGGAAACATTATAAATGAGGGAATGGGCGAGTATGGTAAATTAGGGGAAGCGGTAAGTGAGGCAGAATGAGGGGAGGTGATTATAAATAAGGGTGAGTAGGTGAGTGTTATGTGAGTGCTGGGGAAGGGAAGTATGGGAAGGGGACTGTCAGAGAAGGAAGGAGAGAGAGAAGTGGAAAAGTAAGGGAAGTAGGGATAGCGGAATCAATTTGAAATATTTAATTGAAAATTAATATTTGTTCGAACCTTAAATTGAGAAACTATAAAAAATATTTTTTTCTGGTTTACAGTGGCCTTTTAAAAATTAAATCTAAAAAATATACTATATTTTACATATAATAACTTACCATTCCGAACCTCCACTTTACTATTGCTGTTCATGAAACACAATAATTTTCTATTAAAATTTATTCCTTTGAAAGACAAAAATTGTAAACAATAAGTAAAGATTTAGGTAATTAAATAGCATCTTTACAATGTAAAACCTTTATTCAAGTTACATTTACACCTTAAAAACTGTAAGAACTTTTTCTTATATTACTGTCCTGAAGAAGTGCAAACAACTTACAAACTTACAAATTTATAACATGAAAAATGAGTTATGACTAAAATTTTGAAATAGAATAGAAATAGCCGTCAATAACTAAATCATTGTCAAACTTAAAAAATTCTGATCTTTTAATTTTAAAGATTTCATTTAAAATTGTTCATTCTTGAAGTATTGGACATTTAAATATTTTTTAAATCATAATTTTTTTAAATTTTCAATCAGACAATTTTCAGGTTGAAACATTTATATTTGAGGTTGTTTAATTAGGACATAATGCTATCTAAAAACAAAAACGAGCGATAAAAAAAGTAAAAATGAAACTTTTAAAATAAAATCTTCAAAATAAATCTTCAAAATTAAAGAATTTTAAATGTGATGTCTTTCAAAGTAAATAATTTTAGGATTAAACATTACGAATCGATTGATTTTTTTCATAATGTTACAAAATTAACATTTTTTCTTAAAGCTAAATTTCCACACTGAGTATATAAGTTGAAATAAATAATATCTATACGAATTTTTTTATTTAAAGGGAGATTAATTATTCAGTGCTTATCTCAAAATTCAATAATTTTTCAAGTAATTTAGAAAATCGAGGAAAATAGTTGGATTGCTAAAATCTAACAAGATTTTTAAAGAGAAATCTAAGTTCATTTAAAAAAAAAATTCTGAGAAATCTTTAAAATCCAGAAAAATAACATTCCCAAACAAGAAAATATTTTTATTATTACTTTTCATGCTATTATTTAACAATTTCGTGAATATAGTTTCGGATTTTTTATATTATCGGCAATTTATTTTTGGGGGATTTTCCAAATCGTGAATTTTAATTTGTAGGCGATTTTATCATTTGGGTTATTTTATTCCATTTCGGGATTTTTCAGTCGGCCAATTTTAAATTCAAATAATAATTAAATAAAAATATATTAACAATTTTTTAAAAATATTTATCCATCATAATATTTTATTCTTGTATTTTTAATAAATAAATAATGTTTATTAAAATGCGCGGCTCAAAATTCTCGAATTTATCAAATTTCCGAATCTAAACAATAATTTTTTTTATACATATTATATTTTGAAAAAATTGTCATTCAAAAATTTTTTTTCTTCAATTATTGTTATTTTTAATTTAAACAATAATTTTAGAAACTTCAAACATTAAAGATATATATTTTTTGTAAGAAAAATTTGATTAATGTATTTTTAATAAATAATATTTAGAAACAAAATTGGTTAATCTTTAAATTTGGGAATTTTCTATTTCTGATATTTAATAATTCAGCAATTTTCCGTCAAGATTTTCTATTTTGGAAATTTTATCCTTCAGGTATTTTATTATCAGAAAATTTTATTATTCGGGGATTTCATTAGCTAAGAATTTTATTATTCGGGGATTTACCCATATGGGAATTAGCGAATTCCCGAATAATAAAATTAGTCTCAATATTATAATTCCCGAAAAGTTATTAAATTACTGAATTTTAAAATTCCCGAATAATGAAACTTCGGGACTGAAAAATTCCGGAAAATAAAATTCCCAGAAAAATATGATAAATAGATAATTCCTGAAATTATAAGATTGCTGGAATAAATTGTGGGGAATTTTATAATTCGGGAATTTTATTTTTTGAGAATTTTACAATGTCTAGAATTAAATTTGTTAGGACTTTTCAGTCGTCCCCTTATTTTGTTCTTCAAAATCTTGCCTAAAATTCAATTTGTCCATTTTAAGTCTTAAATAAACAATTAACGATTTTTTTATATTGCACTTAAATTTCTCTTAAATTTGGTTATATTTAACAATATTCCTATTTTCCTCAATTTTACAAACAATAGGGTGGTCCAAACATTCTTTTTAAAGATCTCATCCACAGGTTTTGCGTTATTCGATACAAAAAATTACCTAAATTTTTAAGACTTAAAAGAAAATTTCGAGCTAGATACTAAATGTCATGTTTTTTAATTATCTTTTCTGAAAGTGAAATAAAAAAGGGCCAATTATTATAAAAAATCATTATACAAATAGGAAAAATAATACCCTTAATTTGAAAGATTCTTAAAAATAATAATCAATGCTTTTTTTATAAATAATAAATGATTTTTCAAATTACTTAAATATATTCAACGATTCATTCAAATTGTTCAAAGTATCCTAAAATATTTTCAATCTTATACAATTTCTTGAAATCCTTTGAAACTTCCTTAATGTATTTAAAATTCCTTGGACTTTGAAAAAATTGTTTATGATCTTTAAAATTTTTAAGCACTTCTAAAAATTCTTTATAATCTCTCAAATCTGTTGGAATTCCTTCAATTATCGAAATATACTCAAGAATTCATGGAATTTCAAAAAATACCACATAATATTTTCAATCCATTAAAACTTTTTGAATATCTTGAAAATTACTTAGAATTAAAAATTTTTTTTCCTAAAATCTTTATAATCCTTTAGAATTCCTTCAGATTATTGAAATTTTTTAAAATAATCTAAAATATTTTCAATCCTATAAATTTTTTTTTAATTCTTTGATACATTTTTAATATCTTTAAAATCACCTAAGATTTTTAAAAATCCTTTAAAATCTTTAAAATCTTTAGAAATTCCTTCAAATTATTGAAATATATTCAGCAATTAATGGAATTAAAAAAAATTTCTAATCCTTTAGAACTTTTTGATTATCTCAAAAATTCCCTAAAAGCTTTATAATTATTTTTAATTCCTTGGAATTATTGAAATATTTTTTTAAAATTGCAAAATTTAAAAATACCGTAAAATATTTTAAATCCTATGAAATTCAAAAAAAGACCTTAAAATATTTTCATTCCTATGCAGTTTTTTGAATTCAACATATTACTATAAATATTTTCACAAAACTGAAATAACTATATAATGAACCGAAAATATCTTCTGGGTATAATACACCCATTTAGGCTGTGAAGGTTAAATCCTATGAAATCCTTTGACACTTTTTTAATATCTTTAAAACAATGTATTAATTTTTAAAGTTATTCTATCTTCAGGTGTATCTTTTAGCTTAAATTTAAATTCTATAATGCATTCATTAAAAAAATAAAAACCCTTTTATTGAAATCTCGAAAAATTATGGAAATTTCTCACAAAAAGAAAAAAAAATGTGGGATTAAGATTTAACAAAAAAAAAAAAAATTATTTTACCGCCCTGAAAAAAACTCTCTCAACTCCCAATCTACTAAATTACTCAAAGAAATTACTTTCCGGACTAGAATGACGCCTCTCGCGCAAAAAATTCGCAATAAAATCCTCCACAACTTTCTTCACAGAAACAGTCGGCAGCGGTGGAAGATCACCTTTGTGCCTCTTTCTATGGAAAATAAGTCCCGATTTTTGAGTAAAATCTCTTCCACAAACGTCACACGGATACATTTTTTTCTCCATATGGGTCAGGACATGCTGCTCATAAGACGCCTGCCTCGAGAAATTATTATTACAAATGACGCACTCGTACGGTCTCGCGCTCGAGTGGACCTTCATATGCATCTTCAACGCCCCCTTTTCCATAAAGTTCTTCCCACAAGTTGTGCATTTTTCCCCAAATTCCGGGGAAAGTCCGGTTTTGTGATGAATGAATCTCATGTGGCTCTTGAGAGCCTGAAAACTTGAACTTTTGTGTCCACATATTTCACAAGTGCACGAATTTCCACTGTGAGCCCGACTTAAATGAATGTTTAGATCATTTTTGTCCTTGAATTTCCTGGAACATATCTCGCATTTATAATTTTTCCCCTGCATATGATTCATGACGTAGTGATACTGCAGAGTGGACATGGATTTGCAGACGTAGTCGCACTTGGAGCACGGAAACGTTTCCGGACCATGATTCGACGAGTAATGGACATCGAGTTGCGGCATGAACTGAAAATGCTGGCTGCAGATTTCACAGGAGAATTTGTAGAGCGATATGTGTTCGCTTAGATCGTCCTTCGACGTGAAACTCACATTGCAAAAATCACAGATGTATTGTTCAAGGTCGTGGATAATTTTGTCGATTTCATCGTCATTATTGTTCGAGGGATTGCGGATTGGCGCGGTGTTGTTGTTCGTTTCGGGTGGCTTCCTGACCCTTCTTTTCACGGGAAGCAGGATCGATCCGGGCTCGATTCTGATGTAAATTATTTCCGTTTCCCTAAAACAGAAAGAAGGGACGGTCAATGTTGAACCTGAAAAACATTTTCGATAGAATATATCACTTACTTTGATTAAAGGGGTTTGCATTTTTCGGGTAGGTTATTTTCCTTCCCTCGGTTATGGCTTTTTTCATTCATCACGTAAATAAGATAAAGATAGGATGGTTTTATACAATTTGGGGTGAAGTCTTTTTATTGAAAAATGTAGGCGATACATTTTGTAACTATTTTCTATATAAAAAATTATACAAAAATCGGGTTCTTTTTTTTCAAAACAATGTGGAGTTCCGACTGTATCGAAGTGAGAAACGCCTTATCAAAATTAAAATAAAACAGTTAATTATCTTGATTATTTTTACCAATAGCGGATTTTCAAGAAAGTGCCCGATTTTTTACAAAAATTTTGAAAACCTTTTGCCTAGCTGATCAAAATTTGAGTAGAAAATTGGATAACTTTTTGAAAATTCGGTATTATATAAAACAATGAAGACAATTAACTTTTTCTTTTATTTGCGATTTCTTAAGATTCTCAGCCAAATTTAGCTGCATGACTGCCACTCATCGTATAAAAATTCTTCTCAGAAAAACTTCGCTTAAATTTGCAGACTACGTCGAAATTCTGCGTCGAAATCTGAAAAAAAATAGAATTGTTCTAAAGTCTCCAGGGTGCCTACAAACATGGAAAACCTTTGTTATTTGTAAAAATAGCTTTATTAATTATTTTTAACTGAAATTTTAATGCTTCTAGTTTTCGTTAAACATTCTTTTTTCTTTGAATTCAACTGTTTTTGATTTAAATTAAAAATATTTTTAAAATAAAAATTTAACTATTTGGTTAAAAGTTTAACTCATCTGTTAAAAATTTAATAATTCCAGTTGAAATTTGCATTATTTAGTTGAAAATTCGTTTTTTGTTCAAAATTCACCTTTTTGGTTAAATATTAATTTTTTTAAAACTCAAAGTTTAACTCTTCAATTTTTGGTTAAAAATTTATTTTTTCAGATAATTAATTCAAATATTTCAGTTGAAACTTTAATTATTTTGTTGAAAATTCTTTTTTTCTTGGTTGAAAATTTTCTTAAATGAAAATTTGGCTATTATTGTTAAATATTTCATAATTTTAGTTCTAACGTCATCTTGTAGGTTGAAAATTAATTTTATTAACTTAAAATTTAACTATTCAATTTTTTGTTCTAAAATTTTTTTTTAATTCATTTTTTTAAATGAAAATTCAACCATTCTAGTACAATATACTAAAATTTTAGTCAGAAATAAATTTCCAGTTTCAGATTCAGATTCAGTTAGTTTCAGATTCATAATTTTATATGAATATTTTATTATTATATATTTTTAATTCTTTTCTTTTTTTTTAATGAAAATTTAACCACTCCAGTTCAATATCCCAGAATTTTATTTGGAAACTAATTTTTTGTAGCTCAAAATTCAAGTAATCCAGTTGAAAATTCATCGTTTTCCTTGAAAATATATCACTTTGTTGAAAAATTGAATTACTTTATTGACATTTTTTAAAATTAATTTTTGTTGTCGAAATTCATATTTTTTAGTTGAAAATTCGGCTATTTGAATGAAAATTAAACTTTTTTTTCTAGAAAATTCATTTTTTAATTTAGAAATTCATCAATTACAGTTAAATATTTATAATTTGAGTGAAACTTCAATTTTAAACCAAAAACATGAATTTTCAAAAAATGGTACCATTTTCAACTCAAAAAAGATTTTTTTTTGAAAAAGAAAAAAAATTGTAGTCAAATTATAATTTGACGAAAAAGATCATTTTAATAAAAAAAATTCGAATAACTATTTATTTGTTAAATTTCGTTGTTTATTTGCTTCAAGGTCATATAAAACTATTATTTCTAGGTCTCTCGATAATAAGGACTTTTTGAAAAATTAAAAAAAAAATTTAATGTTCGAGAATCTTTCAGTTTTAAAATATTTTTAAATTCTTCAAAATTTCCAAAATTCCACAATATCTTTTTAACTGATTCGCATTATTCCTAAAATTGTCGTAAAATCTTCCAGATGTGTTTCTGTCAATTTTGGGAACCTTTTCTATGTCATGTTTAAAAACATTTTAAAAGATTTTCATAAAATCAATTTAAAAAAAAATAAAGATATTAATTTTTTTAAATAAAAATTCAATTCATTTTTTCTTGGATTCTTAAGAAATAAAATTCTCTTACAACCGTTTAAAATCATTAAAAAACTTACAAAATTTTTTGCAAACCTTCAAAAACCTACATTTTGTTTTAAAAAATTTAGAAATTTTTTCAAATTTAAGACTATTTCTGAACCTCTTCAAAACTTATAAAACAGAAATATCTTTTGAAATAATTCAAAGTATTCTTAAAATTTTTTTCGACATATTTTGAAATCTTCGAACAAATTTTATTAGATAGGATCTCTGACCTGAATTTAGTTGATTTATGTTCTTGATTAGACCCGAATTTGAGTTTCTTCGATTTCGTTTCTCTTTTTCTCTATGCAGGCCCACTGGATTTTTTTTTCTAAAAAAGAAAAATACAAATTAGTATGAAATTCGACATGATTAAAAAAAAAAAAAAATACACGTACTTATCTCGGAATTGGTTTCTAAAATTTTTCTCTAATTTTTTTAAAACTCTTCTCCAGGAATGGCGTGTTGCTCCTCATAGAATAAAAATCTTCTGGCGATTGAACAATTACTTAAAAAGAAAATTCACCTGTTATAAAAAATAAAAAGTGTTCTGAAGAAAAACTATCAAATGCACATTTCGAAACAAAATCCACTATTTTTTTACAATATTTATTTATTTATGTACAGTTTTTGCAAAAATATTTGTACATTTAATTAAAACGAAAAAAAACGAGATTTCACACAAATTTTACAAAAAGGTCTTTCGTTTCTTAAATAAACTTTACGAATTTCGTTATCCAGCGAAACGAAAATAATTTCATTAATCTGTACAAGTATAACAAATTTATACGAAAAAAGTCGACTTACAATACCTATTTTTGATCTTAAAAGTACAAATATTTACAAATATTTGAAATATTAAACAGAAACTGTCATTACCATCTTTTTCAAATAATAATTCTGATCTTAAATGCAAGGTAAAAATGCTTCTGAAACAAAACTTTTCAATTTCTTCTCAGATTTAAAAGTCCCAAAAGAGTCCCTAGTTTATACTAGCGGATTAAAAAAAAATAAAGTGTAAACTCTTCGCAAAAAATCTTAAATAATTGGAAAATACTTCTCGTTGGTAAGCCGAGAGCGGACGAGTTCAGTCTAAAGTGGTGGGAGAGCGCCGTATGTGTCCGGCGCGAGCGCGCTCTCCCACCACTTCGCCCTTTGCGGCGGTAGAAGGCGAGCCTGAGGTCGGCACTCGATTTTGGCGGGAGAGCGTACTCACGCCGGCCACATCCGACGCTCTCCCACCACTTTCCCCATGCAGCGGTTCTTCGCAACTTCAGACTGAGCTCACCCGCTCTCTCTGTTGCTAAGGCACAAGCCCGATTAATAAATATAATTTTTCTTAACAAAAATCGACCTTTAACACTTCCCTCTAGATTCAATTTCAAATTGTATAGCCTCTATGTAACAATCAATGTAAGTAATAAGAATCAATTCTTTTCCTAAACTCAGAACGACTCAGATCAAGGACCAATTTCAATTTCTTGGCTCTCTCCAATTTCTTGAATACCTAGTGTACCATGGAACTGCTGATCATCAAGAAACTGCTGATCAACATGATACTTTTGCTCGACATCAAATTCTTCGTCCTGATTCTCTTGTTCGTAAAACACTTCCTGACTCTCCAGAAATTCCTGATCCTCAAGAATCTCCTCCCCGTCGGCAGTTTCCTCTTGGAGAATCTCTTCATGAAGAATCTCCTCGCCCGGAAGAATCTCTTCACTATGAAGGATCTCTTCACTGTGAAGAATCTCTTCACCCTGGAGAATCTCCCCGCCATCCATGAAATCCGGATCATCTTCAGTTTCCCGAACATCATTCGGCAAATGTTCTGTCGTGAATTCCTTGACCAAATCTCCAATCGGCATAACCGGCAGAGGAGGATGATTCCCAGGATGTATCTTCCTGTGGCAGATAAGTCCCGGCTTTTGGGTGAAGCCCTTGCCGCAGATATCGCAAACAAACGGCTTCTTTCCCGTGTGAATGAGCAAATGCTGCCTCAGCTGGGACCGACGCGCAAAATGTTTCGGACATATCACACAAGAGTGTGGCTTGCTTCCGGTGTGTACGGCCATGTGTCTCTTGAAGGAATCCTTCTTCGTGAAGGTCTTGCCGCACTGAGCGCAAACGATTTTCTCCCTCTTCTCATGCTGCATCACCAAATGCTGATCCAGATTTTCCTGCGTGACCATCCGCCTATGGCAAATTTGGCACTCGAATTTTGGCTTGTAGTGCGCCCACTTCTGATGAACATACAAGGATCCAGTATTCTGGCAGATCTTCCCGCAAACGTCGCAACTGATTGGCTTCTCCTTGTGATGGAATCGCACATGATTCGTGAGATCCCCCTTGACCTTGAACTTTTTTGCACAGAACTTGCACTGATGCTCAAACTTGTCGGTGTGTTTTCGAATAAAATGGGATTGAAGCGAGTGTTTGGAACTGCAGACGAATCCGCATGCAGCGCAGGGGAAAAATAGGCTGCTGGGTCTTTTTGTAGTCCAGGTCTCGTGCTTCCTTTCCAAATGGGCTGCGAAGGAACTCTTTTTCAGTGTCCGATAATCGCAGACCGAGCAGATGTAAGCCCCGTTTTCCTGAATGCAGACCTTCTTCTTGTGGGCCCAAGCAACATGCTTCCTGAAAGCGAGATTGGACCCAAAAGTTTCGGAACATGCCTTGCACTTCAAGGCAGTTGAGGTGGTCATGGTTTTCTGAAATTTAGGCGAATCATTTATCTTTGAGATGGAAGATTTATCTTCTAAAAATGAGTCGGAAAGCTCCTCTTCGTCAAGATATTCTATATCTTTCTCAGCTTCGATTTCAGGTTCTTCTGGAAATTTATTTTGGTCTAAGGGATTCTGAGCAAGTTTTTCGATGCTGCTTAGTTTCATCTGATAGTCAAAGGAAGCGCCTTCTTCGTTTTCTTTGTTGGAATCATTTCCGGTTATCGGCTTTATGTCCTCCATTTCGAGATATTCCGCTCGTTCTAATGGCTCATGCTCATTACTGTAATCAAATTCCTCTTCGTTGTAATTATCAGACATTTCCTCGTATTCGATTTTAGCAATCTTTTTACCATAGTCGTTTGTTTCTTGGTTTTCTAGGTACTCGGGTATCATATCTTCTTCCAGAGGAGTCTCATTTTCAGGCACGAAGGCATAATATGGCTTATCATCAAATTCCAAAATCTGCCACTTTCGCATCATTACAGATTCTTTCCCAAAGAAAAATATCCCTCGATTATCATCCATTACTCTGTGCAACCTGAAACATTATAAGTTTTATTATTATTTTATTAAATTTGTATATTCTGATTCGCTTCAAAGTTTATCAAACACGATCTGCACGCGTTTTTTTAAATGTGATGGTTTCGTGTAAACATAAAATGCGGAGTAATGGTTGGTGTTTAAAATCAATCATAATCCTGAAAAAAACACCATAAATTAATAACAATACTAAAGAATTTGATTGATAAAAATCCTTTTCAGGTTTTTTTTCTCAATCCAATTTGCTGCAATCTTACAAAGTGGGCCAAAAATCCAACAAAAATGTAACTTTCTAACTGTATATTATCACTGAGAGAAAATTAGCCGTAATTTTTGTGCACAGTTTTTACTTTTTGACCCACCTTACTGCGGAAAGCTTTAATCTCTGAAAACAGATTTTCATCTATATGGAGGTAAAAAAACATTCAATTTAAATTTCGCAAAAGTAGAGAATGGTTTTTGAACATAAAAATTTATTTGTAAATATTAATACTCACAATATTGTTCGTTTTACAATCATTGCGTACATTCGAGCTGAAGGGAACTGATCACATTATACTTAAAAAATTAAAAAAATTTTAAAAATTATTCTCACTATATGGTTCTGCATTAGGGAGGTCCAAAAATAGACTGGATTAAAAAAATTTTTTATGCATATCGCAGCCAATTTTTATTCGAAACCAAAAAATGAAGCCTTTCTATTTTACTTTAAAAAAAAATATTTTTCAATTTTTTCCTCCATAAAAAATATTATTACTTTATTCAATTAAAAAAAATGCGTTCAAAAAATGATATTTAAAGGTTTTCTCTCTCATCAGAAAAAAGAGGTATTTTTGTAAATTTAGTTCAGAATCGTAAAAAAGTAATAATATATCAACAATAAATAATAAATAATTTGTATTATGTTCTTCGAACCCACAACAGAATTAAAATTGTTTCTAATATATAAAATACTACTACTCAAATGAATTTCAACTTTTCAGTTAGAGCGAGGCAACAATATATTAAATTTAACAGAAATAATTGTTTAAATCATTTGTAATTATTTACAATAATATTCTCTTTAAATAATATCAAAAAGTTGCGATTTTTTCCTAAAATTTTCAACTTTTTCTTATATACTAATTCTAAATAGTTGCGTTTTTTTCTGAATTTTTTTACCTTTTGTTCACTTTTTACTTAGTGAGGTAAGAATTATTGCTAGTTAAAATTGTTTAAAAAATGTATTATTGTTAAAACTATCTTCTCTCAGACGCTTGCGAAAAAATTTAAATTTTTTTCTGAAATTTAAAAAATTGGCTTGGCTTTATAGCATTAAAAAATAATAAATAAACAATAAAAAGAATCATTTTCTGAACAATCTCTTTCTTTTCATGTCAACATATTTTTCTGAAATAAAAAGGATGTTTCAAATATTCTTTAAATTTTCTGCATCAATCATATTAAATGTAAATTTTCTTAAAAGTAGATACTTATTGAGAGCCTTTTTCTTGAAATTGTTATTAATATTTATTATATATTCCTGTCGAAAAAGTTAAAGACAAGCTGAAAATTTCAGATAAACCCACAACTTTCTAGCATTACTCAAAGAGAATATTATTTAAGAAAAAAATGATTGAAACAATTATATTAGTTAGCTAGTTCGGAGAATTAAAAAAACATATATATGGAATTGAGAGAATTTCAGGAATTTAGAAAATTAAGAGAATTTCAAGAATTCAGAGAAATCAAGAATTTTGCAGAATTTGAGTAATTCAGAGAATTGAAAGAATTCAAGGCGAATTCTAAAAATTAAAGCAATTTAATGAATTCAAGGGTTTACAAGAATTTTAGGAACTCAGAGAATTTCCTGGATTTTGGCGAATTCAACGAAGTCATAAAATTCAACAATTCAGAGAGTTAAAAAATCCAGACAAACCTACGATTTTGAGAAAATTTAATTAATATCTGAAACTTTAAAGAACAAATAATAAAGAACAATGATAAATTGTTTAAACAATTGTGTTTGTTATTTTGCATTAATTATTAGTTCACTAAGTAAAAAGCAGACAAGAAATTAAAAATTTGTAAAAAAGACAGTAAATATCTAGAATTACTGTAGGAGAAGATACTTATAAACAATAATAATTTTGTCAAAACAATTATGTTTGTTAAATTCAGCTTTCTGAGATTATTCAAAAAGAATGTTGTACAAATAATAATAAATTATTTAGAAAATTGATTAAAATATCGAATTATCAGCAGGAAGTACTTTTTCATGTAATACAAAGAATTTGTATTAAAAAACACTTGGTTTACCTAATATTGGCGATTCTGAATAAAATTGCGGAACCCTTAAATTGCGGAACCTCTAAACATAAATTTTTTAACGCATTTTTTAAAGAAATTTAGAGGCAATATGCATGAAAATTAAAGGGAAAAAATTGGACCACCCTATTCTACATATTTTAATTTTATACCAAAAATGTTATGTTATTAGAAATACTGGAAATTCCACACGCTATTTTATTCCGACTAGTTTATATCTGTAGAAAAAATCGAACGATGTAGCATTTAATTTTATGAAAAATTGTATATTATTTGTAAGTTTTAATTATTTTATTTAACCCATAAAGGCCGTGAGAAAAAAAATATCAATATTATAATTAAATTGAATTCTTCTTAAAAAATCATGGCTACAACCATGATTTTTTTCACGATTAATTAAATATTCAAACCAAGCATGCCGATTCACAAAGTTAATATTATTTATAATGGATGTAGTACGAAGTATAGCAGATTATAAAATAGTATATAGTACTTATTTTTTTTATTTTTTTCGTTTTTTTAGGACCCATTTGTTTGTTTGTTAAGTCAATAGAAATTAAAGATTGAATTTCAGATCCGCACGAATTAAAATACTGTCGAGTTTCATAAATATAAACACAACAATTTTTAATAATTAATAATACTAGAATCAAGAGTTCTTTAACTCTAACGATATGCGATTTTTCAAAAAACACTTCTTAAAATTATACTGCCGGAATTCAATTCCTGAATTGCACAATCTGAACTTTTTGTAGTTCTACTTCTATTTATTTAAAAGTTAGTTGTAGAGGTAAGTCCCCTAGAGTAGATATTCATTATTTAAAAATACCAATTTATGAAATTAATTATTTTTTCTTTTATTTGTGCTCTTAATTAATGATTATCCACTGTGGGCGGATCCCCTTAATACCCGCAGGAAGACTAATAAACTGCGAAATATTATGTTAACATTATTTTTTTGGAATGGCAGGGCCCGGACTCACTTGACAAATAAAAAAAATAGTGGCATGAATTCAAAAAAAAACTTATAAAATAAATCACAAGTCTTAGATCGACTAGAATGTTAAAAAAAATCATACACTTCGCATGAAATGTCTAAAAAAAAAATGAACACCAATTTGGAATTTTTTTAAGAAAGAAAAAGTCACATCTCAGTTTACAAAAAAAATCCATAGAATTTAATAAAATTATCATTAAATTCAACAACAAAAAATAGACACTTTGAGGCAGACAAAATTATCATGGAAGAATAATCGCATAAAATTGAATTCATTATATTCTGATTTTTAATATTTGCAGAGATAAAGAAAATCTTTGAAAATTAATTTTGAATAAAAATTTAATTAATTAATTTTTAATTGAAGTTCTTTACCAAAAGTCCGAGCCATGGAATGATTTTCTCAAACCCATTTTTTAAACATGGGTTTATAGATTTTCTTAGTATTATTACTAATCTCAAAAAAAATTTATTTTAGGTATATGCTTTGGCTCAATAAATCAACGAGTGTAAACGCAATTCTCATCAATCTCTTGAAATAATTTGATATCTAGATATAAAAAAAAAAAAAAACCAAAAACAAAAAAAAACAAAAAAAAACATCTTTTTGTGTGTACGACTAAAACTTTCAAACTCTGGCGTTGATCTTTCTGATTTGGTATATTATTTTGAATTATTTAGAATTCACTTCGATTCCCTCAAATTCCTTTGGATCCATTCGAATTCTTTAACTTCCTTGGAATTCTCTTAATTCCTTAAATTCTTGTAATTTTGTTCATTCCTCTTAACTCCCTGAATTTGCAGAATTCCTGAAATTTTAAGCACTTCCAAAATAATATAAATAATTCTAAAAAATTGAGAAAAATGACAAGAATTTTAAAAATCCAGAGAAACGAAGGATTTAGAAGAAATTCATGTCTTTTAGAGAATTTCGTGGATTTCAGAGGATTTGAGGAATTAAAAAAATTAATATAACTCAGCGAAATTCAAAGATTTTCAGGGATTCAGGGCATTTAAGGAATTTAGAAAATCCAGAAAAGTGAAGATTAATTAATTATTAATTAATTAATATTAATTAATTTCAGATATTCTAATCGTTTTCGGAAAATTAAATAAATTAGGCAAATTTAAAAAACTAAAAAAAAATTAAACGATATCATAGAATTTTAGAAATTTAGAAGTTTCAGAGAACTTCATTTATTTCAGAGAATTTAGAGAAATAAAAAATTCATGGAATCAAGACAATTTCTAGAAAATTCCTGAGTATTTAATTGATTTCAGAGAATTCAAGGATTTCAGATAATTTAATCGATTTTATAAAATTAAAACAATTTAAAGAATTGACAGAACTCAAACAATTGAAGTATTTCAAAAAATGTCAGAAAATCAGAGAAATTAAGGATTCTATAGTAAATTTCAGGTATTTAGAGAATTTAAAGAATTCAGAGAAAGGAAGGATTTCGATGGATTTATTTGATTTCAGAGAATTCAGACAATTTAAGAAATTCAAAGAAGTCGTGGGATTAAGAGAATTCAAGAAATTCAGACGATTCAAGAAATTTAGAGAAAGGAAGGATTTCGATAGATTAAATTGATTTTAGAGAATGTAGGCAATTCAGGAAATTGAAAGAAGTCGTAGAATTAAGAGAATTCAAGAAATTCAGAGAAAGGAAAGATTTCGATGGATTTAGTTGATTTTCGAGAATTTAGACAACTTAGGAAATTCAAAGAAGTCGTAGAATTATGAGAATTCAAGAAATTCAGACAACTCAAGAAATTCAGAGAAAGGAAGAATTTCGATTGATTTATTTGATTTTAGAGAATCTATACAAATCAGCAAATTCAAATAAGTCATAGAATTAAGACAATTCTTGTAATTCAGAGAATTGAAGAAATTGAGTATTGAAGAAATTCAAAGAATTCAAGAAATTCAGAGAAAGAAAGGATTTCGATAGATTTATTTTATTTAAGAGAATATACGTAATTCCGGGAATTACAAAAAGTCGTAGAATTCAGAGAAGTCGTGCAATTCCGAGTATTGAAGAAATTCCGAGAATTGAAGAAAATCATAGAATTAAAGAAAATCATAGAATTCAGAATAGTGAAAAAATCCAGAAAATTCAAAAGAATACAGAATATTTCAAGGAAGTTAAAAATATGCTAAAGAACATAAACAAATCTAAAGAATTCAAAGGAATTCCATGTGACTTAAAAATAACTCATAATAATGCACTAAACCAGAGAAAATTAGTTAATAATCACGTCTACTGTTTGGCTCGTATACCTAATAAAACGAAGAGCCAACTCAAAAACCAGTGATTCTTGAATACGATCAACGCCAGAGTTCACGAACTACACTCTGATGAAATTTCTTAACACGCAGGTATCAAAATGATATTCAAAAAAATCTCAAAAAACGTAGAGTAAATCCCTAAACCTAATCAGTCGCACAAAATAGGCCTAATAAGTTCCTTGACAATATCAGTGACAGGCATAGTCTGCAAAGGTGGTAGCGGACCTTTATGCCATTTTCTGTGACAAGTCAGTCCAGATCTCTGAGTAAAACTCTTTTTACAAATATCACATTCGTAAAGTCTTGCTCCCGTGTGCAAGAGAAGATGCTGCGTGAGACTACTCGTACGGGCAAAAGATCTTTGGCAAACCGAACACGAATAAGGCTTGTCACCCGTATGAGTCCTCGCATGATTCCGAAGGTCGAAAAATTCCGCGAAGGTTTTACCACACTCCTCGCAAACCAATTTCTCCTTTTTGATATGTTGGGTCAGCATATGCTGCTCGAGATTTTCCTGCGTTGTCAGGCGCTTATTGCACTGAGTGCATTTGAATTTGGGTTTGTAATGATTGTGCTTCAAATGCATATACAGTGAGTGACTATTTCTCAACTCCTTCCCGCAAATATCACAATTTACAGCCGGCTCTCGATGATGGAGTCGCGTGTGAGTTGTGAGATCGCCTCGTAGCTTAAATTGCTTTCCACATTCTCTGCAGGGAAACTCACACTGCTTGGTGTGCTTTCGGATCAGATGGGCATTTAGTGCTTCTATTCGGGTGCACTTGACCCCGCAGAGAGTGCAGGAAAAATCGCCGCTTTTCAAGGCCGCCCTTTTGATCTCTCGGAGTATTTTCTTCTTCTCGAACTTATCTTCTTCAGTCGGTGGCTCCTGGCAGATTTCTTTGGCATCTTTTTTACTGTATAGTTTGATACATTGCTTGGTATTCTTGGCATCTTGTTTCTTGTCTTCAGTCGCATCTTCTCGGTCATCTAGATTATCGAAGTCTTTGATGTGTTCGTCTATACCGAAAGGATCACTAGAAAGAGACATCACACTGGTTTCGGCAGTCGACCAGGAATCCGATTCTATTTCCTTCAACCAGTAAGGCATATTCGTGTAGTTGTGATCGCAGGAGTTCCGGTCATTCATCTCAATTTCCTGCTGCTGCTTTCCATTGAGGAGGATCGTTTTTTCTTCTGGTTCGGCCTCTTCTTGGTCCTTTAATGGTATAAGTTTCTTCGGGAACTTTAGTATCACGAACTTGGGCTTCTTTGGAATACCAAAGTTCATTACTCCACCGTTGGAAATTCCCCTAAAACAGGAAATATACACAGTTTATTAAAGTTCCATGATTCGGATGGAATATATTCAGAATTACTTACATGAGATAAAACCAAAATAGACACAGACAAATTGGATTAAGTCTCTTTGGCTCGTTTTTCATTTAAATCCAAGAGTTTATCTAATTTGCGTAGTCTTTTAAGGCAAAAAGAAAACAATATTTATATAGGACTATTTTCAGAAGAGAAAATAAGTTATTATTCTTATTAGCTAGGTATTAGGGAAGGAGAATCAGGAAATTTAAACAGGAAATTAGTTAAATATATTTTTTATTGTCTTGATATTTTTACAAGTGAAAATTAATACATCTATATTAGGCACACGCTTTTCGCTGCTGTCGCTGATGCTGAGTGGACCGTGGATCCATTTCTCGACCATTACTCGAATGTTTGATTTCCGGACCATTACTCGAATTTTGAATCCGGAACATTACTCGATTTTTTCCGGACCACTACTCTAATTTTTGTTTTCCGGACCATTACTCGATTTTTTTCGGATCTTTGCTCGAATTGTTGATTTTTAGGGTTGCTTATAACCAATATTAATGTTTCCAATTCCACAGAATTACCTAAAATAGAAAAGATTATGTTAGTAAGTTTACATTTGCCTCAATCTACATTAAGAAATATTACTTACCTTAAAAATCTTCTGAAGTTTCTGAAGAGACATCTAATTTATAAAAAATAAAATACCTTCACTTATAAAATTTTGCTACTATCAACGAAATTGATTAATAAAATTAATTAACCTGGTTAATACAAACGGAATTCGTTTATTCAATCAACATAAATACAAATCTTTGTATAAACGGCTGTTTTCTATACTTGTTATATATTTCTTTGCACATCCTCATTTTTAACATTATTATGATAAAATATAGAGAAATCTAACAATAACCTATTATTATTGGAAATAACTGAAATGATATATTGCAAATCAATCAAATTTGAAAAAATTTTCACTCCTAATAATTCATAATATACTTTTTTTTCAAAACAATTCTACTGACTAAACTAATCTGCTTCTTCTTACAGTGAAACCCGGAGATGGTGCTCCCACCCTCAGTCCCAAACCCGGCACTAACTCCGGGTTTCCCTGTATTTTGTAAAAAAAAAATGGTGTTTATTATTTCCACCAGTGAAATTAATGATAAGTGGAATCAAGAGAAAAGTCTTTTCCCCCTCCTAGTAAAAAATATCACCCACAAAACCAGTTGAACCTCTGCCCAACTTTATTTCTGGATAAATTCGCTAAGAATATTATCCAATCGAATAACAGGCAAGGGTAGATGTTCACCCGGATGCTTCTTTTTCCTGTGATTCATCAAGCTCGGTTTCTGCTTAAATTGCTTCCCACATATTTCACAAACAAAAAGCCGTTTGCCCGTATGTGTGATGAGATGCTTCCTCAGTCGAGAATACAAAGGGAACAATTTCCCGCAAACCTGGCAAGCAAACGTCTTCTCCTCAGCATGCACACAGCGAATATGATTCACCAGAGTAGTTTTACTCGCAAAAGTATTCTCACATTCTGAACAAGTGAGTCTTTCCCGCTTTTCATGGGACATGAGATGATGGTCGAGATTTTCTTGAGAAGCAAAGCATCTCGTGCAATAGGGACACCGGAATTTAGTTTGGAAATGAGTATACTTCTGATGGACATAAAGGGAATGTTTGTTCTTGCAAGTTTTGCCGCAAACCTCGCAAATTGCCGGCGGTTCCAAATGGCGGAGCCTCGTGTGAGTGGTAAGATCTCCTTGGACCTTGAAATTCTTTCCGCAGACTTTGCAGGAAAATTTAAACTGATGAGTATGTTTGCGAAGATGATGGATGGTAAGTGTGCCTTTACGCAAAACTTTGATGCCGCAAATTTTACAAACAAATTCGCCTGTTCGTTCTCGTCCGCCGATTCCTTGTTGATGTGTTCGCCTCAAGTGTGAAGCCAGGTCTTTCTTAATTCTAAATTCTTTTTCACATTCGCCACAAGTATAATTATATTCTTGGGTGTGCGTACGAGTGAAATGCATCTGCAAACTCGCCTTGCGCACGAATTCCCTACCACTGGCTTCACAAATGTACAATTCTTTTCTCTGAGTGGCTTCTTTAATTCCAGTGGCTGAAGAAGTTTCAGCTTCATTTGCTAGATGCTCTTGTCCTTCCTTAATCTTTGGGTTTCCCTTTTTCGAGTTCGGTTGAGCTTCTGTTGCGTGAAAACGAACATTATGATTTTTCAGAGCATGCAATCTGCTGAATTTCCTATCACAAATGTGACAAGTCAAGTCCTGAAATAGTTTCTCCTTCATTTTCTTCCTAACATCCCCTTTAGTTTCGATAGAATGTTCTACAATTTCTATCGAATCATCTTTAATTACTACAACGTCTTTTTTAATTTCTCTAGATTCTTCTTCAGCTTTACTCGAATTTGCTGGAGATTCTGTTAATTTTTCCTTTGGATGAACTCGCCTTCTGTGATCGTTGAAATCTTTGCTAAGCTTAAACTTTTTCGAACACATTCCACAGGGATATTTAAAATCATTTGTGTGCATTCGAATATAATGGTTCTTTCGAGCATGAAAACTGGGAAATTCCTTATTACAAACTTTACAAATCCGGTCTTTCGGATCAGAAGTTTTTAATCTTAGCCTTTTCTTCTTCTGCATTAGTGAATCTTCACTTGACATTTTTGCAGAAGAGGAAGGAATTTCTTCTCGTGTCTCGTTTTGATGAGATTGTCTCTTATGATGATTGAGATCGTAAAAGAATTTGAATTTCTCGCCACATTCTTCGCAAGAAAATCGATAAACATCTGTGTGTAATCGAATGTAATGGGCCTTCAATACATCCTTGCGCGCAAAGAATGTACCGCAACCTTTACACTTGTACATCATCGATATCTGCACGCCCATATTTTCTATCGAGAGCCGATTGGATTTTTCACTTTTTATTTGCTTTTCACTGCTTTGGCTGGTGCTGAGTGGTTCTACTTTAATAGAAAATCCACTCTTAACCCCTTCCAAACTAAGTGAGAACGGATCCGTTTCCGGACCATGACTCGAATTTTTTGCTTCCGGACCATTACTCGAATTTTTTGCTTCCGAACCCTTACTCGAGTTATTTGTTTCCGCTATCTGATTTGAATGAACTCGCCTCCTGTGATCGTTGAAATCCTTACAAAGCTTAAACTTTTTCGAACACATATTGCAGGGATATTTGTATTCCTTTGTGTGCATTCGAATATGATGGTTTCTGAGAGCAGCAGGATTGGGAAATTCCTTATCACAAATTTTACAAGCCCTTTCATTCGGAAGAGAATTCTGAGTTGGTGAATCTCTGTTAGATGTTCCAGAAGATGAGGCTTCTGTCGCTTTACTTTCTGGATGACACAGCCTTCTGTGTTGATTAAGATAGTAAAAGAACTTGAATTTCTCGCCACATTCTTCACAAGGAAATTGATAAATATCGGTATGTAAACGAATGTAATGAGTCTTCAACATCTCTTTGAGTTTAAATAACTTACTGCAACCTTTACACTTGTACATGCTTGATATCAGCACGCCCATATTCTCTACCGAGAGTGGGCTAGATTTTTCACTTTTTATTTGTGTTCTTATCTCCTTTTCTGAAGATTCAGTATTTTGAATGGTGTTCAACGGTTCTGATTTAATAAAAAATCCGCTATTTCCTTCTAAATTCAGAAAAAGCGGATCAAGTTCCGAATTTAATTCCGAAAATTCATCTATAGTCTGATGAATATTCGCGGAAGATTTCAAAAATGTTTCTTTAATTTCTTCCTGTGTGCTTCCGGTAGGACGTGTAAGAAATTTCTTCAATATGCTAAGATGTGGAGATCCTTTGTTTGAATTTCCTCTTGAAAATTTCCTAAAACATGAAACATGGGCATGCCATTAGCGATATTTTATTCAGGTTGTATTCTGGTAAATATTACTTACATCGGATATTAGGTTCTGGGTAATATCAGTGGCAAAATTAGACATAGATTTATAACTTGTATAAATTTATAGAAACATATCACTTTATTTCGTAATAATATAAATACATCAGGCAACGTTCTCAAGGTATTTATTAAAATTTATTAATAAACATTTATTATGAAATTCTTAATCATTATAAATATCGACTTAGATTATTGGTAATTAACTTTTAAGTATGGAAGTGCGGTCGCGCAGACCACAAAATGGATCTTATATGTAGCCCCCCCCCCCCCCACTGATGTAAAATATTAATAATAGAAGTTGATAAAATTGACGAATTTTCTACAAGACAGTCGAGTTTTTAAATCAAAAATAATAATTTTTAACTTAATAATTAAATTTTAGACTAAAGACATAAATGATCAACAAAATGGTTACATTTTCAATTAATAAAATTAATTTTGAGCAAAGTAGTACAATCTTCAACCAAAAAAGATGAATTCTCAACAAAAAATGTAAGTATTCTTAAATAAGAATTAGCCATTTTCAGTGAAAATAGAATAGGTAAATTTTCAGTTAAGGAAAGTAATTTTCAAACAAAAAAAAAGATGCCTATAGTTGAACTTTCCACAAAAGAAAGTTGACTTTTTAACAAAATAATTCAATTTTCAACAAAATTCAATTTTGAATAAAACGATAGTATTTTTAGTCAGAAGAGATGAATTATGCGTGGGAAAATATTTAATTTTGTGTAAGATATATTTTGTGTGTTCCTCTGAAAATTAAAGATTTTAAGTTACAATAACGTAATATAATAATAAAATAACATTTTTTTATTTAAGGGGGTTGAAATTGTACAATAACAAATCATAAGTTTTTAATATTAAGCAATTTAATATTTAAAATCGTTTAATTTTGATGCATTTATTTAAAATTATTATTTGAAAATGTCAATAATTTATCAACCTTTATTCAGAATTTATTCTATGTTGAATGTTTCAAACTTATTTGAATATTAAAGTGTTCGATTTAAAACAGCTCAAGTTTTACATTTTTTATCAGTAATTTTTGTTGATTTCAGTAAATTCAGTAAATTTTGTTGAAGTGCTTTTTATTTGAAATAATTTTCCCAAGCATTGGAAACAGTATTTTTCTATTTCTTACTTTGAAGATGAAGATTTAAAAATGAAAATTATTTAATTAAGTCTTCCGAAATTAAATCATTTGTTTACTTAATGACTTTATGGGTAAATTTTTTTGGATTAAGCACTGCAAATTGAAAGATTTAAAAAAAAAGATTAGAATGCCCAGCAGACATCGACACTTTTTCATTTTTTAATCAGGACAATTTAATTTTCAAGAATAATAAGACCCCCCCCCCCTCCCAGGAATAATAATTATTTTATTTAATATCGGGCATATTATTCGATGAATCTAAAACAATTGAATATTCAACTTAAAGTTACATCTTCAGTCAAAAAAATTGAATTCCAACAAAACACAAAGCAATTTTCAAAAAAATATTTACACTTAACACCATAAAGATAAATTTGCAATTAAATTGATAAATTTTTGACTGTAATAATTTAATTTTCAGTAAAAAAAAGATATATCTTCAATAAGAAAGATTAAATTCTACCGCAAAAACGAATTTTTCAACTGAAAAAGAAATATTTCTAATAAAACATTGAGTAGTTAAGTTTTTAATTTTAAAAATTTATGTTGAAACAAAGAGACTAATTTTTAACAAAAATAATTAAATATTCAACTGGAAAAGTTACATTTTCAGTTAAAAAAGATTAATTTTCAACAATAACAACAAAATATTTTTAACTGCAATAGTTGTATTTTTAATGAAGTTCCAAAAAGAATTAATTTTCTACTAAAAACGAATTATTTTTCAGCCAAAGAAATAAAACGAATTTTCGAATAGTTATTTGGAGTAACATAAAGTTACTTTTACAAATGAAGAATTATTGTTATTTAAATTTACATTGACAAAAAACAGCACGTTCTCAAAAAAAATTCCCTAAATTGAAAAAAAAATCCCTGAAATTTCCATGTTTTTCTAAGAAATTAACTTGCAGCCAAAAAAATAAAATGAATGTTCAACCAAATAGTTATTTACAGTAATATAAAGCTACGTTTACAAATAAAGAATTATTGTTTTTTAATTTTAAATTGACACAAAAAATAAGCACGCTCTCGAAAAAATTTCCTAAATTGAAAAAAATCCCTGAAATATCGATTTTTTTCAGGTTCTTAACAATTTGCCATTAAAAATTAGAACACTAAATATTAAAGAAATTTTAAATCGAATTGAATTAAAAATGATAAAAATCACAGAATTCAAGGGTCACTTTCTAGAAATATTAATGATAATGAGTTTGAAAATTGGTATTGTGAATTTGTATCACAAGATTCCTAATTTTTCGGGTTAATATCTGAAATATATAATTAGAGAGCGGATTAGGTCAAGTTTCAAGTTAGCTGATGAGCGCAGCTAGTCTTACATATGCGGAGATCCGCAAGAAAGACCAGCGACAAGCGTGTACACGGCCCGGCAGAGAGGGAGAGGCGAAGCAGCCTGCGCGCGCATGCTTGCCGCTGGTCTAGCTTGTCTATCCCCGCTTTTTTACTCAGGGGATCTGCGCTTGTTTATGCGGGATTTTCGCTTGAATACCCGGCGATTTTTGCTTGTTTAGGCGGGGATCTCTACTTGTTCAGACGGGAATCTCATTGTTGTTTACACGGGGATCGCCGCTTGTTTATGAGGGGGTTTTCGCTTGCTTAGACGGGATCTCTGCCTTTTCACGCGGGGATCTCGGCTTGTTTGGGCGGGGATTTTCGATTTTCATGTGGAGATCTCCACTTGTTTAGACGGGGACCTCGGCTTGTTCATGCGGGGATTTTCCCTTGTTTAGGCGGGAATCTCGACTTCTTTACGCGAGAATTTTCGCTTGTTTTTGTGGGGATTTTGGCTTGTTTATGCAGGGATCTCGGCTTGTTTAGGTGGGGATCTCCGCTTGTATGCCCAAGGACCTCCGCTTGAGAGAGCCGCGCTGTGATCACTCTTCACACTTACACTAATCCGCTATCCCTCTCTCTTTATCAATAGATAACAATAATTTACTTTCGCGTAAATTCACTGAGGGCATTATCTAATCGAACTATTGGCAATGGAGGATGTTCACCCGGATGGCGTTTCCGGTGAGTGATTAGTCCAGACTTTTGAGTAAATTGTCGACCACAAATGTCACAAAGGAAGAGACGTTTTCCAGTGTGAATAAGTAAATGCTGCCTTAATTCACACCTTCGAGAAAACGATTTACTACAAATCTCACACGCGAATGATCTAATCTTACAATGTACAAATTTAACGTGTCGGCGAAGAGTGTCAGACGTCGAGAAACTTTTACCACACGAATCACAAATCGCTCTGTCCTTTTGAACATGCTGTTTTTGAACATGTTGATCAAGATTCTCCTGAGTAGCCATAAATCGCTTGCAAAAATGGCAGCGAAATGCAGTTTTGTAATGAGCGTATCTTTGATGCAAATAAAGAAAGCGACTGCTCAAGTAAGTCTTTCCGCACGTATCACAAACTACCGGCGGTTCTTGATGAAACCTCATATGAGTTGAGAGATCGCCCTTGACCTTGAACTTTTTACCGCACTCTTTACAAGGAAAATTGAAATTTTCAGAGTGTTTTCGAGCAATATGGGACTGTAGAATTACTTTGCGGAAGAATATATCATTACATACTGAACAAACGAATTCAGGTCGTGATCGCTGAACCGGTTCTGGCTTTAGATTATTTTCAGTTCCAGGCGGAGAAGCTGATGACGGATGATTGAGGGAGTAAACTTTAAAATTTTTGCCTTTTCTTGACTTATCTTTCCGTTTCTCTGAAGCCTGAACGAAGTTTATTTCTTGGACTATTCTCGGCTCTCCATTGAGACTGCCAATCGATTTAAAGACGATCTTCTTCAAATTTAGACGAGATCTTGACTTGGAAACTTTAGGAAGCTTCCCTTGTTTTCCTTTACGAGATTTCCTAAAACACGAAATAGAGCTTGTTAGAGTTTTCCTTTTGCTAGATGATGTTTACAAAATTACTTACATCTGGTATCAAACCACTGGACAAGTGTCATGTTGAAATATTAAACTTAACATAAATAAAAAAAGAAACAACAGAATCCTAAAGAGAATAGAAAAATTGATACGTGAATAGAAATTTTTATTTAACAAAAATTGTAGATACATTTTTATGCTTTTCTTCGTTTATATTACTCAAAGTAAACTTAATTAAACTTAAACTAACAAAGGGTGCTTCCACGTATTACGTGACACTTCTCTGATCAAAAAATAAAATTTAATTAATTAAAGAAGATCAATATTATCGACAAAAAAAATGGGCAATATTTAAAACCAAATAGTTGAAATTACAAGTCAGAAAGACGATTTTTTTAGAAGAGAGGTGAATTTTTAACAAAGGAAAATGACATTTTTTTACCATAAAAGATGAATTTTCAATCCAAAAGGACAAATTAAAAAAAAAAAAACAGTTAAATTTTCGAGCACAACAAAAAAAGACTTTAACAAAATAGTTGGGTTTTCGACAAAATAATTAAACATTTAACAAAATAATTGAATTTTTTTATCAAGTACTTGTTCTTTTTCAACTAAAAAATATGAATTTTCAACTAAAATAATTTTAGTTGAAAATTCATGTATTTTGTTGATTGTTTAACTCTTTCTTGAAAATTAGTTTGATTAAAAATTCAAATATTTTGCGAAAAATTTGTTTCGTTGAAAATTGACATTTTCTGGTTGAGGATTCAACTACTTTGTTCGAAATTCGTATTTTTAGGTTGATTTAAACTTTGCGTTATTAAAAATTTTGAGACGAAAATAAATTCTTAACGAAACATGTAATAGTTGATATTTAAACAATCAAGATTTTTATCCTAAATCAAAAACAATCTAATTCAACCAAAAAAGAAGAATTTTCAACAAAATATATTAATTATTCACGAGCATTTTTGTATTAATTCTTAACACACAAAAAAACAACTAAATTTTAGAAAAATAGTTAAATTTTTTAACTAAAATTATGAATCTTAATAAAGAAATGAATTTTCAAGAAAAGAGTGCAACATTTAAGAAGACATAAATTTTCAATCAAAAAGTTGAGTTTTTAACTAAGAAAATTAATTTTTTTTAAATTAACTGTTGATAAAATAAATAAATTTCTACTAAAGTACTAGAATTTTCAACTAAAAAAGATCAATTTTCAACAAAAAATGGAACAGTGTAATTTTCAGTTTAAAAACTTTAACCAAAAATTTAACTATTTTCTTGAAAATTCGCTTCATTTGGTTGAATTTAATTATTTTAAATGAAAATTTAACTTTCCATTTTTGGTAGCAGATTGTTAAAAATTCGTCTTTTTTGCTTGAACTGAATTTATTTTTATTCCAAATTTGGATCGAATTTTTTTTAACAAAACATGTAATAGTTAATTTTTTTAGTAAAAATATATTTTTATTCTTATTCAAAAACTGATCAATTATCAAACAAAGATTTGCATTTTTAGTCAAAAATGATGAATTTTCTAAGATTTAAAAACAATAAAAAATAGGCGAATTTGAAAAAAATCAATATTTAATAAAAATTGGAATAGTTGCATTATCGGTGAAAAATATTAATTTTTAATCAAAATAAAAAAAGAAATGTTAACAAAATACTTAAATTTTCAATCAAAGAAATGTATTTTTAACTAAAATGATGAAAGTTAAAAAAAAAATGTTCAAAAAAAAGAGTACAAAATTTGAACAAGTAATTGATTTTTTAACCAAGACAATTAATTTTCTAAAAAAATGAATTCTCAATAAAACAGAGGGATTTTCAAGTAAAAAAGGTGAATTCTGATCTAAAAAATACCAATTTTCACCTAAAAATGGAATAATTCAATTTAAAACTGAAATTTTATGTAAAAAGAATTAATTTTCATTAAAAAATTCAACTGTTGAAAACTGAATTTTTTGATTGAAAACGTATTTTTTTAAGGAAAGGGTTGAATTAATTTGTTGAATTTTTTGTTTGTTTGTTAAAGCTTCATCTCTTCGGTTGTAAATTCAACAAAAATATAATTATAATAATTATTCACTTTTTAATTCTCTTTCGATACATTTGAAAATTGATCTATTATTATTATGGAATTATTATAATAATTATAGTATTTTCAAATTTTTAACTAATGAGATAAATATAGAACAAAAAATTAATTTCGAACAAAATAGTAAAAAATTCATTTTTTGAAGATTCGTTTCTAGTTGAAAATTCAATAATAATACTACTATAAAAATTATTCAATTTCCAACTTTATAAATTAAAGAAAAAAGAAAATTAATTAAAGAAGCGATTTTTTTGTTATAAAACCCCAGTATTTTCAAACAAATAGATTTTAAAATTCAACGATTTTATTAAAAAGTCGTTTTATTATCTGGTCCAAAATTAATTCTTTAACTCTAAATTTAACTGTGTAATTTTTGGTTGATAAATTACCTTTTTTAATTTAAAATGTAACTATTTGGGTTTAAATTCATCTTTTTTTTTATTTTAAAATTCATGTAATTGGTTGAAACTGCATGTATTTTGTTAAAAACTCATTTTTTTGTAGAAAATTAATCTTTTATGATAAAAAATGACATTTTCGTTGAAAATTAATTATTTTATTGAAAATTTAACTGTTCCATTTTAGACTGAAAAAATATCCTTAGTTGAAAACTGCATGTATTTTGTTGATAATTCATTTTTTGTACAGAAAATTAATCTTCTTGGTTCAAAAATAAACTTCTGGAATGAAACTTAAATTTTAGGATTGAATGTTAAACTCCTTTCCTGAAAATGCATTTTTTATAAGATTTATGATTTTATTTTCAAAATTCACCCTTTTTATAGAAAAGTAATTTTTTTAGTAAAAAATAAACTTTTTGGTTGGATGTTCAACTCTTTCTTTATCTTTTAGTGTTAAATTTAAGAAGTTTAAATGAGATTAAAATCTAATTTGAACTCCTACTTAACGTCCAATAATCAAGTTAATGTGAAGAATTCCTGAAAATAAAACAAAGAATCTAACGACAAAATTTGCACAATCACTATGAAAGGTTTCTATTGCAATCTGAAAAAAAAACTTTTTTTTCCCCCGAAAAAAGAAAAGATTTTTTTTTGAAGATTCATAATTTTAGTTGAGAATTCATCGTTTTTTTTTTTAAATTCATGTAACTTATTGAAAATTATTATTTTTTCGCCTTTTTGGTTGAATTCAACTGTTTTTAAATCAAATTAAAATCATTTTCCTATAAAATATAAAATACGTATTTTACTTTCGCCCCGCTGATTTTACTTTCGCCACGCTAATTTCACTTTCGCCCTGCAAATTCGGTTTGCAGGATATATATGCTATTTTCAGGGACAGAAGGTGGCCATTTCGTTCGAGTGTAGAATAAAATTAATTTTTATCTTTCCAACGAAAAAAAAAACTTGACCAAGAATAGTTGGATTTTCTTATTGGCTTTCATTAATTCAGTCAAAATGAAGGGACAAACACCAGAAAAACTCGAATTTTTCTTGACAAAGTGGAAACCAAAATTCTTGAAAATAAAATAAAGGAACTTATGCACGATGATTAAAAAATCACTAAAAACACCATCACATAATACATCGCCGCATCCCAAACTTTTAATAAATTCAACTAGAAAACACTTCATCAGACTCATATCATCAAAGTCCAGGCCGAATCCCTCATTCCCCGTAAGTTACTTCTTCAAAAAATCTTTAAGAACATGATCTAATCGGAAAATAGGAAGCGGAGAATGCACCTCAGGATGTACCTTCTTCCTGTGGATCTTAAGTCCCGGTTTCTGTTTAAACTCCTTCCCACAAATGTCGCAAACAAAGAGCCGCTTGCCCGTGTGCAGAAGCAGATGCTGCCTCATATGATAGACTTGAGCAAAAGCCTTCTTACACACCGGACAAAGATACGACTTAATATTATCATGGACATTCATCACATGTCTCTTGAGACTGACTTTTTTCGAAAAAACTTTCCCGCACTCTACGCACTTCAAATCGCCCGGCTGTATATGCATCACTTCAATGTGCTGATCAAGGTTTTCCTGGCTGACCATGCGTCGCTTGCAGTATTGGCACTCAAATTTGGCCTTGTAGTGAGCGTATTTCTGATGCACGTAGAGGGAAAAACTGTTTTTGTAGGTCAAACCGCACACTTCACAAACCCTAGCTGGCTCCATGTGCTCGAGCCTGATGTGCTGTGCTAAGTCGCCTTTGAGTTTGAACTGTTTGCCGCAGTCATCACAAGTGAAATTGTAACCCTCGGTGTGTCTCCGGACAAAGTGAGCCTTTAGAAATCCCTTTTTCGCGAATGAGGTTCCACAGACTTTACAAGTGAATTCATAGTTTTCTCGCGAAGCTCTTTCTGATGCAGATCTTTCTCTTGCTGGTTTAGGAGAATTATGCGGATCAGTATTTTTCGGGAAACTCTCTGACCCAAATGACATATCATTTTCTTTTTTCGCCTTAAGAACATTATCTGGCAAAGGGATTTTAATTTTAGGCAAGGCTTTTATACTTTTTATTGTTGGCGGAACTGGATTATCTAGTTTGTTGACCTGAGTTCCAGTGGATAGAGATTTAGGTGATAAGATAGAAATTGTGGTTTTTTTGGTCCCGGGTGTCTCTTGGGGTTTTGGCGATAGGGAACAAACTATGATTTTATTGGTTCTGACTTCTTTCAACTGAGGTTTGGGTGATGAAACTGTCTTGATGGTTTTTACTTTTTCTTGATTGTCCAACTTTAGAGTGTCCAACTTTAGAGTGTCCATAAAGCTTCTTTTCTTTAATGAATTGAATATGTCATCTCTTAGTTTCAACCGAGGTTTTCTATTCTCAGGAGAAATTTGTGATTCGATGGGCGACCTAAAACAAGAAATGGTCTCATGTTATTGAGGAGTTAAATTTATCTCGTATTGTAATAAAATTTACTTACATGAGGTAATAAAGAACACTGACTTTCATTAGGTAAAAGACTTGACACAATTTTTTTTTATCAAAAGAGTCTTCCTCAGAAAAGAATATTTTTTTATTTAGGAAAAGCTATTAGATAATTACAAAGCTCATAAATTAAAAATAAATTTAGGAATAGGGGAGAGTAGTCCTATGTCGGCACTGTGGGTTAAGCCGACACTCACGCGTTTCACCAGGATGGCGCGCTTTAGTTTTTTCCTGACAGCGTGAGCACAGTAGAAATTTTTCGTTAAAATGGAATTCTAGTTTCTTCCATTTTTGTGAAGCAACTATAGATGTGTAAATATTTTGAAAAGTTTAATCGATTAAGTACGTTTATTTCTGTGTTCTTTCTTGCGGATTTGTTTCGTGTGCGTAGTAGCATCAAATGTATAAATGTCCTGAGTCGGCACCAACAGGTGGTGCTAAGTCGGCATCTTTTTTTTTTAGTTGTTATTTGTATGTTATTTTACATTTTCTTGTATTTCAATTCCATGCCACTCATCACTCATTGTTTTTTTTTTTTTAGTTTGGTTCTGTTCGAATTGCATATTGCTTGTCCCTAGTAAGCATCCTTTTAATTTGTGTGTGAATGGTTTAAATTTGCCCATTTCCTCCTAAAACTTATGAAAACTGCCATCTTCTTTTTGAATTTGAGCGGACAAAATTATGTGCCGACTCAGGACCAGGTGGTGCCGACTTAGGACCACAAGGTTGAGAAATAACAAAAATCGACTTCTTCACTTTGCGTTACATTGCGATGAAAACTCTACTGTGCCGATTAAGGACCACTTTTTCCTACCAAATAAATAATTTCTCGCTAAATCTTCTTATATTAACTGCTCTAATTATTTGTCTTTTTCGTCGCGGGACAAGATATCACATTCGCTAGAAATTTAAACCAAAGACAATAAAATAAAATAGAAATCATAATTATATTACAATAATAATATGAAGATTATGTTGTTTTTTTTAATAAATTAGTGAAGCATATGTGAAATAAAAATATTCTGAAAATATGCTCTCATTTTTAAAGCAGCGAATGGAAATACTAGTTTGAAAGAAGAAAAATTTAACTCAAAATTTGGAAGTGAAGCTTACAGCATCAGTATTAAAAATCCAATCGAAGAATGTATTTTTTTTAGATAAAGGGCCGTGCATAAATAACGCAGTTTTTTTTAATTTTCTGAGACAAAAGAGTTGAATTTTCCACCTAAAAAGATGGACTTTCGAAAAAAAAATGTAAAAGTTGATATTTTACAACGAAAAAAAACCTGAAATTTAAATGAAAAGCAGTTTAATTGAATCAAAAAGTCGAATTTTCAACAGAACAGTTGAATTCTCAACTAACGCAGATATTTTTTCAACCAAGCAATTTCATTTAGGAAAAAATTTCATTTACTACAAAAAATATTTAAATTTGCAACGAAATAATTAAATAATAAACCAAGAGGATTCACTTTCTATCCACAAAAAAAAATCACATGAATTACTAACCAAATATTTGAATTTTTGGAAAAAATTTTAACCAAACAAATACATTTTCAAGGAAAAAGTTAAACTTCCAATGAAGATTAATTTCCTACTAATAATGATAAATTTTTGACAAAATGAACGATTTTTTAACCAACCTTTTTAATTTACAAGGTATTTTTTAGAATAAAAGTTGAATTTTCAATTAAAAAATATAAAATTTAAACAAAAAATGGAATATTCCAATTTTTAGTTAAAAAATTAATTTCTATCTTTTGATTAAATAATTTGATTTTCTACCAAATTGTTGAATTTTCGAGTACACATTTTTTTTAATAGAGATGAACTTTCGACAAAAAAGTTAGTTCTCAATAAAAATAGGGTAATTTTTAATTGGACAGTTGCATTTTTTCAAAATTGGCTTAAACATAGCGATTTTTTCTAATTTCAAGAGATTTTATATATATTATGAAATTTCGGAAAATATTACCGAGAAGATTCATTTTTAACCAAAGACAAATTTTTAACAAAAGGACCAAATGTTTCACTGTATTGGTTAAATTTTAAGTTAGAAAAATTAATTTTTAACCAAAAATATGTCATTTTGTGATAAAAATACGAAATTTCAAACAAAATTATGGAATATTTAACTGAATTAGCTTAATTTTAAGTTTCAAAAATTAATTTTCAACAAAAATTATGGATTTTTAGCGAAAATTATGAATCTCTAACCAAGGAGAGTTATTGACGTGAAAAAAGGTAAACTTTCAAATCAATAGTTGAATATTCAAACAAAAAAAAATTATTCAGAAACAAAATTTTCCACAAAATCGTTTAATTTTCTACCAGTGATCAATTTTCAAATAAAATGATGAATCTTCGACTGGAATCATTGAACAATTGAAATCCCGAATAAAAAGATGAATTTTCATCAAAGAAGATTAATTTTTAAAAAAGACACATTTTCAACTGAAAAAAAATATTTTGAATCAAAAATAGAATAAAATGATGGAGAGTTAAATTTGTACTTATTAAAATAATTGTCAAGAAAAATAAAAATTAATTTTCAACAAAAGAATTTCAGTTTCAACTAGAATAGTTAAATTTTCTGTGGGCTACTTTCAGGTAAAAAAACAAACTATTGCTACTTAATTTTGATATTAAAATTGAAAAAAATGTAAGCACTTCATAGAAAAAATCCCCTGAATTAAAAATAAAAATCCATGAAATTTCCAGGATTTTACAGGTATTCAAAAGTCTCCTGACAAAGTTAGGTTTTCCAGTTTTTCTATGTGAGTAAACACCCCGAATTTCTAATGGATCAATTTAACTCGTATGCTATACAATCTTTTTTCCTACCGCAAATCGAAGCAATTAAGGATCATTCGGGGTAAATGCGAATCAACTTCTACACTCCATAATTAAGGTAATTTTCATTACATTATAATAGAACTTTATGTACATCTTTAATCAATATTCTGAGGATAATTAAAAATCCCATTAATAAAAGAAAATTTTTTCTTCCTTGATCCATTTTTATCCTGGTTGACCGTACCACAATCTTGACTTTTAATTAAAGAGCGGATTAGCGCAATCGTCAAGTTAACGGATGAGCGCCGCTCAGCTTTCACAAGCGGAGATCTCCGGCTGTACCAGCGGCAAGCGTGCGCGCGCACGTTGCTTCGCGCCCCCCTCTCTGCCCGGCCGACTCTACGCTTACCGCTGGTACAGCTGGGGATCTCCGCTTGTATAAATAGGATTCTCTATTTTTCTAACCGGGGATCTTCGAATTTTATACGAGTATCTCCGCTTTTCCAACCTAGGGCTTTTGATTTTCTAATCGGGGATCTTCGCTTTTCCAAGCCGGGATTTCCGCTTTTTTAACCCAGGATCTCCGCTTTTCTAACAGGGGATCTTCGCTTATCTAACCAGAAATCTACACTTGCCTGAACAGGATTCTCCGTTTTTCAAACCGGGGATCTTCGATTTTTATACCATCATCTCCGCTTTTCTAACAGGGGATATCTGCATTTCTAACCGAGGATTTCCGCTTATCAAACCCAGGATCTCCGCTTTTCTAATAGGGGATCTTCGATTTTCTAAGTCGGGATTTCCGCTTGTCTAAACAGGATTCTCTCTTTTTCTAACCGAGGATCTCCGCTTGTCTAAACAGGGATTTCCGCTTTCTTAACAAAGGAACTCCGCTTATCGAACCAAAGATATCCGCTTGTTTAAACAGGATTCTCTGTTTTTCTAACCGGGGATCTCCGCTTATCTAAACTGGGATTTCTGTTTTTTTAACCGAGGACCTCCACTTTTCAAATTGGGGATCTCCGCTTTTCTATCTCGGGATTTTTGCATGTCGAACCGAGGATCTCCACTTGTGTAAACGAATTTTCCGCTATCTTAACTGAGGTTCTCCGCTTGTCTAATCAGAGATCTCTGCTTGTCTAAACAGGGTTTCTCTGTTTTTCTAACCGAGGAACTCCGCTTGTATAACCAGAGATCTCCGCTTGTCTAAACAGGGTTCTATTTTTTTCTAACCGAGGATCTCAGCTTGTCTAACCAGATATCTCCGCTTGTCTAAACAAGATTCTTTGTTTTTCTAGCCGGGGATCTTTAATTTTTAAATTGGGATCTCTGCTTTCCTAAGTCATGATCTCCGCTTGTCTAACTGATGATCTCCGCTTGTCTAAACAGGATTCTCTGTTTCTCTGACCAGGGATCACCGCTTGTTTAATCAAAGAATTACACTTTCCTAACCGGGGATCTCCGCTTGTAAGAGCCGAACTGCGCTCCTCGGCCAGCCTATCACAATTTTTCCTAAAATCCAAGATAAAGATATCACGCAAGATTTATTTTTTTATAAGCTCACTCAGGACGTGATCTAATCGAATGACCGGCAGTGGAGTAAGTTTACCGGGGTGAATTTTTCTGTGACTGATAAGTCCTGGTTTTTGTGTAAATTGTTGACCGCATATATCACAAATAAAAAGACGCTTTCCCGTATGAATCAGCAGATGTTGCCTCAATTGAGATTGACGAGCAAATGAGCTGCTGCATATGTGGCACGAGTGCAACTTCAGTTTCTCGTGCACGGCTGTGATGTGCAGTCGAAGAGCCGTTTTTTTCGCAAAAGATTTTCCACATTCTTCGCAAACAACTTTTTCCTTCTTCTCGTGTTGGAAGAGCAAATGCTGATCAAGATTTTCTTGGGTAACGACGCGAATATTGCAAATTGGACACCCAAACTTGGGTTTATTGTGCACTCGTTTCTGATGAGTGTACAAAGAATTAGGATTCGAGCAAGTCTTCCCGCAAATTTCACAAACTATGGCTTTCGATTCGTGATAGAATCTCACATGATTCCTTAAATCGCTCCGGATTTTGTACTTTTTCCCACACCGATCACAAGAATATTTCCTCTCGGTTGAGTGTTTCCGGAGGAAGTGCGTGTTAAATTTGTATTTGTAATCAAAAGCAAGCTCGCACAGGTTGCATTTGTAAGTTTTACTTCCTTTCTGGAGTTTTTCTCGGGGCTTTCTTGCGGACAAGCCTTTGTTTTTCACTGCGGGCTTGGATTCTTGTTTCAAAGCCTGAAGAAAGTTTATACTCGTTAGCGAGTTGAAGATGTCCCTTCTTACTTGAACTATAGATTTTTTTTTGGGTTTACCAGCTACTTTTTCTTCATTCCTGAAACAAAAAAATGTTTCATGTTATCGACAGTTTTGATTTTGACAAAACTTTAATGAAAAATTACTTACATGAGATATTAAACAGCTCTTGAATAGTTTTGGATAATTTGTCAGAGGAATTTTAAAGAATTTTGCGAGGAAAGTATTAGAGTATAGAAAATAATTTTATTTTAATCACAGATATTACAACTTTCTTGATATGAAGATACATTTTTCAATATATAATAACTTATTCTAATTTTTTATTCATGAAAGGAAAAAGTGAGGAAGATTCTGGAATTCAAGAATATTCTCAAAATATATTTATTATAAATATTCTAAAAATATGTTCTATATCTATACTAAATATAACTTCTAATGTAAAAATATGGCATTTTCAACACAATAGATTAATTTTTAACAAAAAAGTTGAATTTTCAACCATAATTTTAATTTTCTACCAAAAAATACGATTTAAAAAAAGCGTTCAGTCAAGACCAAATAATTAAATATTTAAATAAAAAATATTACTTTTCAACTAAATAAATGCATTATGAACTAAAAAAGATCAATTTTTAACCATAGGTGAAATAGTCTGATTTTCTGCTTAAAGAAATTAATTCTTCACAACAAAAAATGTCAACCAAAGTGATGTATTTTCTTCTAAAATTATGAATCTTTAACTAAAATAGGTGGGTTTCAACAAATTTTAACTTTCAAGCAAAAAGCTGAATTTTAAAAATGAATTTTATATCAAACTATTTTTAAATAAAATACATTCATTTTCAACTGAAAAAAATTGCTCAACCAAATAGTTTTTAACCAAAATTACAAACTTTAATTCTTAGTTTTAAAAAATTAATTTTTCACCAAAAAGATGAATTTTCAAATAAAATTATCAATCTGTAACTAGAATAATTGAATTTTCAATCAAAGAGATTAATTTTAATAACAAAAAAAAATTTTTCCACAAAAAAAAAAGATAATTTATCAACAAAAATTGAATAATTCAATTTTCAACTAAAATGAAAGAATATTCAACTGAAATAGTTTATGCCAAAAATGGTATAGTTTAATTCTCAGACGAAAAAAATAATTTTCAACCAAAAAGGTTCTTTTTCTACCAAAAAAATACGATATTCTACAAAAGAAATGAATGTTGAACAAAAGAAAAAATGAATTTTCTACAAAATCAGGAATCTTTAACAGAAACAGAGAAATTTTTAACGAAGGATATTAATTTTCTCCCCAAATAAATGAATCTCCAACTGAAAAAGATCAATTTTCTACAAATAAAATTAATTTTCAACAGAAAACGAAAAAAATATTTAACAAAATAGTTTAATTTTCCACCAAATTGATGAATTTTCAACCAAGAAGATTAATTTCTACCAAAAAGACAATTTTCCAGAAAAACACATAAATTTGCAACTAAAAAAAAATAAAAATTGCCTAACATAAATTGAATAGTTAAATTTTCATTTAAAAATTTAATATTCAACGAAAAAAATTAATTTCCAACTAAAACGATGATTTTTCACCTAAAATGATAGAATATTCAAATGGAATAGGTACATTTTTATTTTGAAGAATAATAATTCACAATAACAAAAAAAATTTCTACAAAATAGTTAAAGTTTCAAATGGAATAGTTCAATTTTCATTAAAAAATTCATTTTTAGCCAAAGAAAAACAAAGTTTTAACAAAACAGTTCATTTTTTAACCAGAGATGAATTTTCAATTAAAGTTAATCTTAAAAAAAAAAAAGATTTTCAACAAGAGTTTAAAATTTTAATCAAATAATTAAATTTTAATATAAAAAATATGAATTCTAGAACAAAAAACTAATTTTGAACAAAATACATGAATTTTAAACCAGAAATGATCAATTTTAAACCTAAAATAGTTGAAAAATGAATTTCAAACAAACAAAAAATTACAACAAAATAGTTAAACACAGTAATATAAAGTTGCGTTTGCAAAGAATCATCGTTATTCAATTTTATATTGCAATTAAAAAAAAGAAGCATACTCTCGAAAGAATTTCCTGACTTGGAAAAACAAGTCCTTTCGGTTTTAAGTCGCTACTTTTTCAATAAATTATTTACATGATATAAGAATAAAAATAATTTTTACGACATTCCGTGGCAGCATCAAGAAAGAATTTCCGATTGTAAATTTTGCTTACCAGAGTCTCGTCAGTTGCCAATCTGAAAAAATGTTGTTATTGATGTATTACAATTTTGAGAAACATTTTTTAATGATCAAAATACTACTCACTTATTTCAAAATCTTTCGGCAGCGTGCGAGATTAAATCTAAAACAGAAATATGCTCCGTGCTCGATTAATATAAGAACAAATAATTATAGTTTGTCAAGGTAGCAATTTTTAATTGCGGATCTAAATAAAAAAAAAAGCCGGAATTTTACAAATCTATTTTTTTTTATTAATTACTATGATTAATTACATAAATGTGCATTTTCAATAGTTGGCGAATAATGAAATATTGAGGTTTTCAATAATTCCAAATTGAGCTGCTACAAACAAGCAGAAAAATACACAAAATTTTTTAAGTGAATTGCTGCGAAAAACCAGACACAAAACGATTCATGCAATCAGATTATAGAAATAATTTTTTTCACACATAAATTATTTCTTAATGGAAATTTTGATTCTCAACTGTAAGGAAAATTGTACTCAAATCATTTGATCATATTTCAATGGATTCGTCAAGAATTCACTACAACAGAAAGATGAAAAATGTAGGCTTTTTTTTAAAAAAAATGAGTTGCGAATATCAAAAATATCCTTCTGTCAAAATTAATGTAAAAAAATTCTATTCCAAGTTTTTCATTACAAAAATTGTATGTAGAAAATTCTTAAATCTAACCCATATGCATTAAGCAACTTTACAAAAATTTTTTTTCAAAAACAGGAACATGCAACAGTTTTTCTCAAATCTTTCTCATCAATTTTGGACAATTCAAAAATCGCTCAAGGATTTTTCTTTTAACAAATATGAAGTTGTACCTGCGAAAATGATCTACAAGCGTATTTTTAGAGCTATTGCAAAAGTCCTTTAATTTTTATAATATCAAGATTAACATTGTCCATTGTTTTACTGCGAAAGTTCATCAAATTCTGCATCTAATAAGCCCAGACTGAAGGCGAAATGTCCATTTTATAAAAAGATATTGCAATTATACTGTAATCATATTACATGATGTAATCATATTACAATTATTGAAAATTTTGCACCAAAACTGTAGAAACTTACCTTCAAAACGAGCCGAAGAATTTATGCAGAATTTGATTACCTTTCGTGCTATTATAAGGAAAAAATCGTGTCAATTTTATCAAAATTAAGGGACATCAACAGCTCCAAACACAGGCATTTAGACCCTTCCCACCGATAGCCTATTTCAATAAAATTTAGAAATTTATTTAAAAAAAAAAACAAGCTGCGCATCCCTGATTCTGCATTTCTAAATGCAATATTTGTTTCCTCTAGTTAAAAAAATATAGACTTTCAACTAAACAATTTTAAAACTTCAACTGCCAAACCGAGAACAAGCAATACCGCATTTTTCAACAAAAAATCAAGGATGCGTCGCTTTCCCCCCACTTGGACCGAGTTTCTAGATCGAATTGAAAAAAAAAAGTTCACCACTACTAGAAAAGTTTCGCGAACATTTGAATACAGCCTCGCCCTATATACAATTTAAATTTCACAC
This sequence comes from Belonocnema kinseyi, assembly GCF_010883055.1. Taxonomy (NCBI): domain Eukaryota; kingdom Metazoa; phylum Arthropoda; class Insecta; order Hymenoptera; family Cynipidae; genus Belonocnema; species Belonocnema kinseyi. The sequence goes on along the minus strand of NC_046666.1, from coordinate 33,102,541 downwards.
ACATCGACAGCCCGTTCACTCTTTCTTCATAAAGTCGTTAAGAATAGAATCAATATGTACCACCGGAAGTGGAGGATGCACACCCGGATGTGACTTCCTGTGGCAAATTAATCCCGGCTTCTGAGTGAACGCTTTGCCGCAAATGTCGCAAATGTAGGGACGTTTGCCGGTGTGAATTAAAAGATGTTGCCGGTAAGAAGTCCGTCGCGCAAAAGCCTTGCCACAAATATGACAATCATAGGGTCTGTCACCCGTGTGTGTCATCATGTGCTGCTTTAGCCTATGATTCTCCAAGAAAGACTTCCCGCACTCCTCGCAAACAAAGCTCTCCCGTCTCTCGTGCTGCAGCAAAATATGCTGATCCAGATTCTCCTGGGTGACCATTCGCCTATGACAAATCTCACACTCGAATTTGGGTTTGTAGTGAGCCCACTTCTGATGCACGTAGAGAGAATTACTGTTGGAACATGTCTTCCCACAAACGTCACACACTATTGGCCCCTCCTTGTGCTTAAATCTCACATGGAGTCTCATATCGCCCTTGACCTTGAACTTCTTCCCGCAGTAATCGCACTCATATTTGTAATCGACCGCGTGCCTTCGCTCCAGATGTTCCTTCAGTCTTCGTTTATTCGGACACTTAAAATCGCAGGCGTCACAGGCCAACTCTTCACCCGCGACGATCCTTCTACAACTGACTTTCGCATTCTTGGGCCGCAAATGCTTCCTGCTCACATGGGAATTCAAAGTGGATCTGTTCGTGCTTTTGTAGGAGCAGTAACTGCAACTGAAGGTTAAAGTGTCCACTTTCGGGCTCTCTTTATGTTCCGTTTCGATGTGGACTTTGAAAGATCGGAGATTTCGACAAACCTTGTAGCAAATTTTACACTTGAAGGTTTGCGCCTCCTCGTGCAATTGGTGCACGTGTTTATTGTAATCCTCAAGATGTGTAAAATAGAAGTCGCACTTGAGACAGACGTAGAATTTTGACCCTTCGTTGTACTGCACTACTATGTCCCCTTGCAGATCATCTGCCAGCAATTCTTCATTCTTCAATTCCACTTCGTACATCTCTTCCGGGGAGAGAACTTTCTCGATTTCTGTCTTTTCGTCTTCCTCCTCTTGCTGAAATACAACTCCGCCGTAGTTCAAATCCAGGTGATTTTCACTTTCCGCGTACTCTTCTTCATGCTCCATCGCGGCTAATTCGTTTTCTATCTCATCATCGATCTCTTCTTCTTCCTCGGGAATTAATTCACTCTCCATCTCATTCCCTATTTCGTTTTTAATCTCTCTTTCTAAATCATTCTCTACCTCTTCTAGCTCGTTCCCTATTATATTTCCCGTAAAAATTTGTGTCGCGTTTCCTTCACTTTCCCCATTCTCCGCGATACTTTTCGAACTTTTCTGCTCAGATTGAGATTCTGGATCAGAAATTTCCTCCTTCACGAGCTTCGACAAATGTTTAGATGGTAGAAAAGCATAGTACATGCAACCTTCGAAATCCACGATCTGCCAAGGCTGCATTTCAATCGACTCTTTCCCGTAAATAAAACGTCCGTCATTGATGGATTTTCTGAAATTATAAAAAATATAGTCAGAGCGATTCTTTACTTATCTCTACCGAATTGAACTTTCTGCGTGCTAAGAAATGGTTCGATAGTTTCATGTTTTATACAACATTTTCAATCATTATCTGCATTTTATTAGCGATTTAGCATTGATTTTTTTGCTAAGAAAACTTAATTTTCACTATCCTTCGGACAAAGAAAAGTCTGAATATTTTCTTCCAGAAACTGGAAAAATTTCATTAGATTGCTAATCTAAATAATGGAAAAATTATTACGCATATGGTTGTACAGTATATTAAATTTTATTTTAGAGAAGCAGATGATTTTGTATGTCATTCTTTGTAGAATTTTACATTCAACTTGTTTCTAACAGGAAAAGGATGGGGGTATTTTAATATAACGTTACAGGAATTTAAAAGATTAATTATTAAGTGTCAAAATATTTTATGAAATTTCCAATTAAATTAACTTTACAAGTATCAAAAACAATCATTAACTCTCGAAACTCAACACCCTGTCAACATTATTGAATAATAAAGCCAATAATTATAAATATAAACAACAAAATATCATACAATAGAGCCCAGTTAAAAATTGATCTTTTTCCTGATTTTTAGAGCGCATTGGCGCAACTGTGAAATCATGTTTTCAAAATAAAAATGTGATTCTTCTTTAAAGAAAAGAATGAGTATTGCAATTAAAGAAAATTTTGCAAACTTACTCTAATAAATAGCCTAAGTTATTTACATCTAAATTGTAAGCTTACAGCTCTGTATATTTAATTACATATTTTTAAAGTCACAAATTCGATGGCAAAATATCTTATTTATATTATAATCGCTCATTTACAGTTTATTCATATCTTTAAACATCGAAATCTGATTCAACAAAATATTCTAAAGCTCAAATTATTTCTGGGATCAAATAGCTATTCAAGTTTTAGAAAAAATGAAAAAGCTGTTTAGGCGAGGGCTACAATCTTCGAATTTCGATGAAAAGGGCATACACAATTTTATGCGATTAATTAATTTGGCTTCAAGATAATTATAAATTGAAGCGCTTAAAAAAATCATTTAAATCTTGAATTTTTAATTTTTAAAGTGTTTACTGCAATAAAAGTCGAACTAATATTATACAAAATATTGAAAACTACCAAATTTAAGCATTTGAAAATAAACAATATTAAGAAGAAAATGTTTAAATCTTTCAACTAAACTAAATTCAATTTGAAGGACTTAAATTCAGAATTTTCTACTTTTAAATATTCGAAAACCAACAATGTCATGAAAAATACTTCATGAATTAAAAATTCAAGTTGATCAATTTCTTAATGAAAATTGTGAAAATATGAGCAGTGTATATTACAATGTATGTAAAACTATAATCGGTCAAAATTTAATAATGCACGATTTTCAAGGGTTAAAAATGTCAACCGATGTCATAGTAAAATTTTAAGTTAAAAAAATTACGTTTCATTTTAAAAAATCAGCTGTTAAAAATTGTATTTTATTTTTGTTGGACATGCATTTTTTTTTAGGAAAGAATTGAATTATTTTATTAAAAATTAATTTTTTGTTCTGGAAGATTTAACTCTTTAGTTTTAAGTACAACAAAAATGTAATTATAAGAATGCTTCAATTTTCAATTTTTTTCTTAAACATTTTAAAATTTTAGAAAATTGAATTATTATAATAATTATAATGTCAAATTTTTAACTGAGGAGATAGATATTGAAAAAAAGAATTAATTTCCAACAAAATAGTTAAACTGAAAATAATAAAATGTCAACAAAAAATGTAACATTTAAATTTTCATTTAAAAAAATTGATTTTTACATTTAAAAAATTCTACTGTTGGTAATTGAATTCCAGTTTTGGTTGCAAATGTAACTTTTTTAAAATAAAAATTTAAAAATTTTGTAAAAAGATTCACTTGTTTTGTCAAAGATTAGCTTTTTTGGTAGAAGATTCATCTTTATGGTTCAAAATTCAACAAGTATAATCATAATAATTATTCAATTTTCTTGTATAACCTTTAAAAAACGAAGAAAATTGATTTATTATTATTATTAAAATATTATGATAATAATATTAAATTTTCAACCAAATAGATGATTATTGAAAACAAAAAAATGAATTAAAAAAAAAGTTACATTTTCAACTAAAAATGATAAATTTTTAACGACAAATGTAACAGTTAAAAAATTAAGTTTTATTTAAAAATATTTAACTTTTGAATATTGACATCCTTTTTTGTATAAAAATGTATCGTTTTTAGTTGAAAACTTGACTGTTCGGTTGAAAATTCAATTTTTAAAGATTCGGCTCTGGTTGAAAATTCAATAATAATAATAATAATAATAATTTCCAACTTCTAATAAATAATTTCCAACTTTTCAAAATTGAAGCCAATTGAAAATTAATTAAAGAAGCGAATTTTGTAATAAAACCCAGTATTAGAAATATCACATGACACCATTTTTCAACTAAGAATGATAAATTTTCAACAAAAACTGTAATAGATAAATTTTCAGTTAAAAAAATTAACTTTCATTCAAAAAACTAAATAACTGAAAAATTTCAAGTTCGATTATAGCACATCATAATTCAAAAAACCTATGGCCTAACAAAAATAAAGAAGAATTTGTTGTCGGCATAGTATTTAGTAGTAAACAATTTTTTTTTTTAATTTACATAACTGTACATGTTTAAAAAAAAAAGGTTGTACATTTCAAACTTTAATTTTCTTCACTTTAAATCAAAGAAACATTTTAGCACTTTAAAAACGAGAAAAGTTTGTTTCGTGCAGTCCACGAGACATCATGTCCACGTAGCGTTTTAATTTTATAGCATCAGTTCAAATTAATGAAATTTCAATTGCAAATAAATAAAAAACCTGCTTCTTGCCATCCAAAAGCACCACAAAAAACTTAATTGCAATAAATTCGCAATATCGCGGCCTATAGGCATATCTTTTTTAAATTTCACAATTTATTTTGGCTACGCTCAAATTATACGATTAATTATAACTCGGCCTTCAACAAATTTCACGCACGATACTCATGACCAGAGCGGACGAGTGGAGAACCGCTGCATAGGAGAATGAGTGGGAGAGCGTCGTATGTGTCCGGCGTGCGTGCGCTCTCCCACCATAACTGAGCGCCGAGTCCCACCACTTCCACCCATGCAGTGGTTTTCCGTCACAAGAGAGTCGAGCCTAGACTCAGTCCGCAAATTCAGACTGGGCTCGTCCGCTCTCTGCTCATGATCAAGAACACACGATACATTTGATCACAAAAGAGGCTCTCAATAATCACACTCGACTATTTTCGTTAGCTTCTCATGACGTCATTCAAAATATGATCAATCAAAACTCTCGGCAAAGGCGGATGAGAACCCGGATGAGATTTCCGATGGCTAATAAGTCCAGGTTTCTGGGTGAAAGCTTTTCCACAAATATCACAAACGTAAGGTCTGACTCCCGTATGAATGAGTAGATGTTGTTTGAGTGCCGTTCGACGAGCAAAGGACTTGGTGCAAATCGTGCAAGTGTAAGGTTTATCCCCCGTATGGATCCTCATGTGAATCTTCAATCGACTATTCCTCGAAAACGTTTTCCCACACTCCTCGCAAACAGCACTCTCCCGTTTCTCATGTTGTCTCAGCATATGTTCATTCAGATTCTCCTGAGAGACCATTCGCCTCTTGCATATCTGACACTCGTACTTGGCTTTGTAGTGAGCAAACTTCTGATGAACGTAGAGAGAATTGCTGTTCATGCAAGTCTTCCCGCAAACGTCGCAAATCACAGGTTGTTCCCGGTGTGTAAAACGCGTATGGTTCGTCAAATCACCCTTGACCTTGAACTTCTTGCCACAGGTTTCGCAGGAGAATTTAAAATCATCAGTGTGCTTCCTGGCCACATGGACTTTCAATTCGTACTTGTTTTTATTCTTATAGTCACATTGATTGCAAGAGAATAACTCCAGTGGATCCTGGCTCTCCGAAGTAGTACTCTTGTGTTTCCTCTTGATGTGGGAATACATTGAAGTCTTCTTCTTTGTTTTGAAGCCGCAAACGTCACACGTGTAGTCATCACTCACATCCCTGATTCGATGATATCGTCGATGGGCGTTAAGAGTGCTTCTTCTTTGGCAAGAAAAATCGCACAGATTGCAACTTTGAGAGGAGTTCAGTTTCGGTTGGTGTTTCCTGTAGACATGGCCCGACATGATGCTTTTTCTTTTACACTGAAAATTACACTGCGCACAGGACAGTACTTGTTCGCTCTTCTCCTCTTCATGACGAATCAAATGTACTTGAAGATCTTCTTTGTGGAGAGTTTCATAATCGCATTCGCTGCATCTGTAGAACATTTTTTTCGCTGTCTCCTCTTCCTCACAAGATAAAACCTCTTCTTTCAATGTATGTTTCCAAGCATGTGCTTCCAGACTCTTTTGCTTCAGACAAGTGAAGTTACACAATCGGCAAGAGAACTTTTTCGATGATTTTGTGTAATGTGCATTCTGCAAATGAGAGAAAAGAGTTTCTTTATCATCACATTGGTACTCGCAGAAGTTGCAGAGAAATGCTGGTGAAATTCTTTCAGTTTCTCTTTGATCTAAGTCGACATCTACTTTTTTCATTTTCGTATTCCTTTTTCGATCATGAGAAGTCACATGGCTTAAATTGTGTTTTAGCAACAACTTTTCATTGGGAAAGGTCACGTCGCAGTTGTTACAAGTAAAAATTTCAAGCAATGTCACATTATCACCTTCAAGCTTTACTTTATCACTTGATATTCTCTCGGGTTTATCAGTTGCGTAGATTTCAGTTTGAATCACTGGTAACAAGACATAACGAGATTTTCCCTCAGAATCCACAAATTGACACAGTCGCATAGGAATAGTATTTTTCTTCGGGATGGATCTTCCTGGTGATTCCGTCTTCAAGCTTTTCTTGCAGACTTTGCCTCTCCTTAAACAAATCAAGAATAAAGAATTAGTCGGCAAATATGCCAAATGTTTTCTCCATCTGACGCAAAGCGCTACTTACTCTTATTTTTTATTCCGATTTCGTTAGAAATTTAGGGATTTGGTTAGATACATGAAATTTTGTATTTTCAATTTTGTTTATTCGTCACTTATCAATATGAATCATTCGTTGTTCTGTCAAATATGAAGCGATGTTTAGCTTTAACCTTCAATTATGGACGTGTGGTTTCACAAGACACACCGGCCGTTAAAGATTAAGAAGTATTTTGTCATAGTAAAACAAAATATAATGTAAATTGTTACAAGCTTGTGTGACTAGGATCTATCTCTAGAATTTTGATTCTTATAAAACATTATCTTACTTAAGTATTAATTCTGAAAAGTAATTAGAATTTGCATATCAATTTTTTAAGATCAATATAATATGTACATACTTACATCAACAAATGATATTAGGTTTTTATACACAATAGAAATGATCTAGTTTTCAATAAAAAATATAAATTATTGACAACTTTAAACAACTTTCACTTAATCTTAAAAATTTTTCTGAATTTGAAATGTAAATTTTTTCTCGGGGATACGCTTATAAATGAATAATATAATAGTTACAAAAAACTAAACTCTTTCAATTCTTAAACCTATAAGTTTTAATTAAAGTTTTTGTTTTTACATTTTCTTTAGGATGAAATTGAGTATTGTAAGTTTAAACAGCCTTTTGGGATAATTTGTTAGCAGAAACACCAATACACACAAATGATACATTTCAAAAAAATCAGTTGCATTAAATAAATTTTGGAATTTTAATAATTTCTCTTATCCAATGAGGTAGAAATAAAGATTTAAAACTTTGAAAAAAGCTAAAGGTTTTTTTTATCGTATGCCAAGCGATTTTTCAACAATTTTTTTTCCTAATTCACAAGAAAAATTAAAAACGAGTCTAAAATGACGCATAGCCATTTTTCTCAAATGTAAAAATGACTTTTGTTTTTAAATTGTATGCGACATACGAATACAATAAAAAAATTAATTTTCAGACAAAAAAAAACAAGTTTTAGAATTTGGACGAAAATGGTAAATTGTATAATTTTTTACTAAAAAAAATAAGGCAAAATATCAAAAAAAGTAAGGGAATATATACAGTTAATTTTTCAAGGACATTTTAGGACTAAAAACAAAAAATCCATGATACCCTTCTTAAAATTAGTAGATTTCTATTCTTTTATTTTTTTACTTTTACTTTTTTTTTATTTTAATCGCAATTTGTAGCATTTTTAAAAAATTTTAATCAAAAAACAGATTAAAAGTGACAACAATAAATAATCAATACAGCTGATAATAAATTCGTTTGCTTTATTATCTAGTTTAAGAAAACATATTTTTTTATCCAATTGAAATATTATATTACTAAATTTGAAAAGTTCATCGATAAAAAGGTTTCAAATAATAGTAAATTTTATCTAAAAAATAATTTCATGAATTTAATTACTTATATCAAATTTTTCCAGTTCTAAAATGTATAAATTGAAACAATTTGTAGTGGAAATTATTTTGGCTTTAGATTTATTTTCCATTTTACGTTGTATCGGAAAGAAACGCATTTTTTACTATTTTGAATTGTGTCTTCTTTCGAATAAAAGCCAAAGAAAAGTTAAATAATGTCATGTTTAAGAAAATTTGGCTGAGGATTTTGATTATTAAACAGAAAGTAAAAAAAAGGTTGGCGTACACATACCGAGTTTCATATTTTCATAAAAAATAAAAAAAAATTACAGTTTACACTAATAAAGAGATGAACAGAGCTGTGATTTTTTTTTAATTTCATAAATTCCGTAATTTTGCGAAAACATGATTTGATAAGGGCGAACCGTTTTTAAAAAAATTTACTTTTCGAAATTTTTTATGGATTAAAATGTTTCTTTACCAAATTCTTATGTATTATGTAAATTAATCATTTTAACACTTTTTTAAACATAAAAACAGAAAACCGTCGTTTTCTTGAAAATTCATCTGTTGAAAACTAAAGAAAACGGAATTATTATTCAATTATGAGAATAATAATATTTTTACATTTTTAACCGGAGATTAATATTGAACAAATTATTTTTTAAACAAATAGTTCAATTTTTAACTAAAATCGATAAATTTTCAACAGATAATGTAACAGTTAAATTAGAAATTTAAGAAAAAACTAATTTTCATATTTTAAATTCAGCTGTTGTAAATTCTACTAAATTTTTGTTCAAAAATGATCCTTTTTAGGCATGAATTTAACTATTTTATTAAAAATTAATTTTTTGTTGCTAAAGATTTATCTCGTTCATTGAAAATTCAACAATAATGTAATTATAATTATTATTCAATTTTTTTCCAAAACATTTGAATATATTAGTGAATTGAATTATTATTGAATTATCATAATAATTATATTATTGTTAACTTTTGAACTAACGAAATAAATATTGAACCAAAAAATGAATTTTCAACAAAATAGTTAAAGGTTTATCAAAAATGATAAATAGTCAACCAAACATCCAACATTTAAATATCAAGTTAAAAAAATTAATTTTCATAGAAAAAAATTTTACTATTGAAAATTGAATTCCATTTTTGGTTGACAATGCATCTTTTTTAAAATATAAATTTAACAATTTCGTTAAAAATGTATGTGTTCTGTCAAAAATTCACTTTTTTTGTTGAAAGTTCAACAAATATAATTATAATAATTATTCAATTTTTTCTATAACTTTTGAAAATTGAAGAAAATGAAATTAATGTTATTATTGAATTATTATGATAAATATAAGATTAGTAAAAAATTAATGTGTTATGTCAAAAATTCCCTTTCTTGGTAGAAGATTCATCTTCTTGGTTAAAAATTAAAATTAAAAAAAATATTATTATTTAATTTTCTTTCTTTACTTTTGAGAATTGAAAAATTTGAATTATTATTATTAAATTGTTATGATGATTAGAATATTCTTAAATTTTCAACCAAAGTGATAAATATTGAAACCAAAAACATGATTAAAAAGAAATTGCTACATTTTAAACTACAAATTAAAAATATTCAACAAAAAATTAAAAACTTTAGTTAAATTAACAGATCAGTTTAAAAATGAAGGTTCATTGAAAAAGAATCATGTTTTAAAAACTGAACTGCTAACTATTTCCTTAAAAATTCATTTTTTGTGGAAAATTTAACTATTTTCTTAAAAAAAATTTTTTTTGAAGATTCGTCTTTAGTTGAAAATTAAATAGTAATATTATTATTAAAATTATTCAATTTCCAACTTTTCAAAATTGAAGTGAATTGAAAATTAATTAAACAAATGAATTTTTTATTCAAAACAAGTATTATAAATATTACATTCACATCATTTTTCAACTAGAAATGTTAAATTTTCAGTAAAAAAAATTAATTATCATAAAAAAAATTAAAGTGTGGAAAATCGAATTCCGGTTTTGTTTGAAAATGTACCTTCTTTAGTTGAAAATTTAACTATTTTCTTAAAAATGATTTTTTTTAAGATTCGTCTCTCGTTGAAAATTGAATAATAATATTATTGTAAACATTATTATTTCCAACTTTTGAAAATTGAGATAATTGAATTTTGATTTAAAAATAAACTTAAAATGTGGAAAATTGAATTTTGGTTTGAATTAAAAATGTATCCTTTTTAGTTGAAAATTTAACTATTTTCTTAAAAATGCATTTTTTGAACATTCGTCTCTAGCTGAAAATACAATAATATTATTATAAAAATTATTCAATTTCCAACTGTTTAAAATTGAAGTAAATTAAAAATTAATTAAGCAAATTAAAAAAAAATTAAAAACCAGTATTAGAAAGATTACATTCACATAATTTTCCAACTAAAAATGACAATTTTCAACGAAAAATGTAACAGTTAAATTTTCAGTTAAGAAAATTAATTTTCATTAAAACAAAATTAAAGTGCAGAAAATTTAATTTAATTTTTGGTTGATAATATATCCCTTTTAATTGAAAATTTAACTATTGGTTTGAAAATTATATTTTTTTTTGGTCAGAGATACATCTCTTGGATTGAAAATTTAACAATAATATGATTACAATAACTATTTAATATCTAACTTTCCAAAATTGAAGATAATTCAGAATGACAAAAAATTGGATGGAAAAGAAGTTTTAAAAATATAATATTTACATAAAATTTCAAATAAAAATGATAAATTTCCAACAAAAAATATAGAAGGTAAATTTCCAGTATAAAAATATCTAAAAAAAGCATGTGTTGGGAAAATTAATAGTCATCTATTGGACTCAACCGGGAAATTATATTAAAAAAAAACATCCCAACTCTGACAATCTCCACACAAAAATATAAAATTTCTTCACAGGAGAATTTAGAGAAGACCTTAATCCTTTCTTCGATACATTCCAAAAATTTTAAATATATTCCTGTAAAAACAATCTTTTTATTTCCCCTAATTATCTCTGCCAAAAATCAGATTCGAAACCAGAAATACGATAGAAAAAAAAAGACTTCTTCATACATTTTTATCATTTCCATCTTTAAATCCCCGGATATTTACAACAACAACTACAACAAAAATAAATAAATTCAACAATTCACAGAATCCAAAAGACATTTTTTCCCAGTCAGAGGAACCGGAGGTGACGACAAATGAGCATCCGGATGTTTCTTCCTGTGTTCAATCATATAATATCGTCTCTTGAATGCCTGTCCACACAAATCACAAACATGCGGTCGTTCCGCCGAATGCGACAAAAGATGCGTATTTCGCATATGTGAAGTCCGAAAAGTTTTCTCACAAACATGACAATTGTACGGTTTTATTCCCGAGTGCGTTGTCGCATGTGTCACAAGATATCTTTTCGACGCAAAAACCTTCCCACACTCCACACACTCGTAGGTTCTATTGTGCTGCAGCATATGATTATCCAGATTTTCTTTTGTCAAAAGTCTTTTGTTGCAAACCGAGCAGTGAAATTTGTACTCGTTCAGATGCGCGACTTTCCGATGCTTATTCAGGGAATAATTACTCCTGTAAAATCGACCGCAGACATCACACATATGCTGGGAATTTCCATGGGTTCCCACATGAAATTTCAGATCCCACTCCATTTTAAATCGTTTCCCGCAATGTTCACAAGCAAACTTGTACTCGGCGGTGTGCTTTCGAATGTAGTGCGTCTTGAGATTGTTTTTTGTCTTTGTCCGATATTCACATTTGTCACAGTAATGCAGCAAACTTGCATCCATGTCCTGGTGAATTTGACAGTGCGCTTTCAGGTCACATTTGTACTTGAAAGCTTTCGCACAAGCGGAACATTTGAATGGCCGATGAAAACTGTGCTTGCCAGTGATATGACGCAAAATCTTGCTTTTCTGTTCAAAGGTCATCTGACAAATATCGCAAGTATAATTACCGTCGTTTAATCTTTTGTAAAGAACTTGCTTATTTTCTTCTTCACTTTCTTTCTCTTCTTTCTCCACTACTAATCTCGGCTTTTCTTCCTGCTCTTCTCTTTTCATGCTTTCCGATTTAAAACTCCTGACACGACTCTTGATTAATAATTTCGGCTTGTCTCTCGATTTCCTAAAACATTAATGAAATATGTTAGTACAAGAGATTTTCATTTTCTTTGCAAACTATTATGACACTGAATTGGGAAATATAATAGTCCGGAATTTTTTTTTATGCAACTCGTGACTTATTATCTGGAAAAAGAACAATTCGGTTGAGATTAAAGTGTTAAAAGAAAGCGTATATATTATTAGAGAGCGGATTATCGTACGTTTAAATTCAGCCCATGAGCGCAGCTAGTCTCTCACGCGCGTAGATCCTCTCGTCTCAGTAGAGAGGGGGGGGGGGAGCGAAGCAAGGTGCGCGCGCACGCTTGCCGCTAGTCTTACCGAAGATCTTAGCATGAGAGAGACTAGCTGCGCTCATGAGCTGACTTTCCACTTCCATTCATTTGCTCTCTATTTACTGAATTCTTTCACATTTTTATTTTTTAAAAACGGTCAGTACCTCGGCTTTCTTCCAGTTATTGAATGATTTACAAAAAAAAAATATACGCACCTAAAAATAATATCAATCAGCTGAAATTCTCCTATGCAATTAAGTATAAAAAAGATAACGTTATACCTGAATTGACGAGACAATATTTAAAAATTGCTGAAAAAAGTAAGAAATGATCAAACTTATTTAGAGATTTAATAGTTTAAAAAAAATGAAGATTTTAGTGTTATATAAAAGATATTTTATTCTATTAATCAACCTACATTGCAGTGCTACTTCTCTTGAATTTTCAAAACATTTTCTACGTTAAGCTCTGATGAATTTAAATTAACAAGAAAATATTAAAAATGAGATTTTCCTTTAATGCGCGTAGAATCTCAACAACGATTATAACAATTATTGCATATCTGCAGTAAAAACGAATTTTCTAACATCGAAAGTATTGTTCGAATGTTTACAGGATTGCATAATTTTTTATTTAACTGTAAGAAAAATTGATTAAATCAGTTTCTCATAGTACACATTTTTCTGTAATAATACAAAATATTCACATTTATTGCACTTTACATTGATACGATCACCAGCTTTTTCAAGTATCATATTATGATTTTTCGCTGAAAATATATTTCCTAATAACATGCTAAAATATATTATTGAAATTTCTTTTCAATAATCATTAGAAGTACAATAAAATCACATTTTCAACATCGTATTGCAAGCAATATGAAATCCTTTTTCCTAATTGATATGGGTAGGTCAAAATTAAAATCTCTCTGTTTGATCACGGATTGTTAAAAACAGTTTAAAAAATTTTAAACTAACAATAAATATAAATCCCAATTTAACCTAAATACATATATTCAAGAATCTACCGAATTTTGAAAACTCAACAAGTTATGGGCCCAGAATACAAAAATCCTTAGTTTTAAAAGTTAAATAAATAAAATTTGAATATCCTGGGTCAATAATCTGTTCAAATGACTCCTGATTCATAAATATTCCAAGTCTCTTCATTTCCCAATTTTATTAACAATGATCTTATCTTGGACACCGTGAAGTAAATTAGTAATTTTAATAGGCGGTGGAGCTGGATGTGTGCCAGGATGCTTTCTCCTGTGCAACATCATCGGCGACCTTTGAGTGAAGCTCTGACCACAAATATCGCAAATATATGGTCTTTCGCCCACATGAGTCAACAAATGAATTTTTTGCGAACTCAAACATCCAAAAGTTTTGCCGCAAATCGCACACAAATAAGACTTCTCTCCAGAGTGAGTTCGAAGATGCTTCGTCAGTCCGTACTTGAATTTGAACTCCATTCCACACTGTTCACAGACGTATTTCATCTTGTGAAGTTCGACATGATTGTTCAAATTATTTTGACTCTTGAATCTCTTTCTACAAATTTCACACTCAAACTCCTTAATCTTCGTCTTGTGCTTGTAATGCTTGTGAAAATAGAGCGAGCTTTTACTAGGATAGGAACTTCCGCAAATATCGCAGACGCAAGATTCAGTATCGTGATCCTTCATATGGGTCGTGTAATCCGACTGTACTTTGAACATTTTACCACAATGTTCACAACTGAAATTGTAGTCATGGGTGTGTTTCCTGATGTAGTGAATTTTCAAATAGGGTTTTGTCTTGGCCTTAAAATCACAGAGATTGCAAGCATGCAAATGTACTGGTTCGTCGTGAATCTCCATGTGTCTGGCTAAATAAGAACTGGTCTTGAAAGCTTTTAAACAAATTGTACACTTGTGGGGCCTGGAATTGCTGTGTTTGAACATGTGACTAATGAGTTTGCTTTTTCGATCGAAAGAGAGGGAACAAATCTCACAGGTGTGAAATATTTTTCTCCTCGTACTCTTGCTCTTCTTCTTGATTGTCGATCTACATTTTCGGACTCTTCTTCTATCCAAAGGGGTGTCGTCCAAATCTTCTTTGTCTGGCGATTTTTTACTACTGTCAGTTTCTGATGACTTCCGATTCCCGACGTCATTTTCCAGATCTGGTTCCTTCTCATTTTTGTCCTGGTTTTCTTTTTCTCGGGATTTTTCAGATTCCTCCGGTCCGGGTTCCTTCGTCATGAACGCTTTCAAGGATTCTGGTATCCTAAAGTAATCTTCTCCTAGTCTTACTGTCAGAAAAGGTGAACCGAGTGAGTCTAGCGGATTGCACCTAAAATAAAAAAACCATAAAATCGTCAATCCTCGATACTGAGAGAAAAGCTCGCGAGGATATACTCTTAACAAGGCATGCGCCATGTAAAATCAAACTTAGCATTTAGAGGCTTCGCATTTTTTTTCAAAGTAAAAAACAAAGCTACTAGCAGAGCACATGTCACAGATTACAACTCTTCTTTCTAATTGTCGGGAAGGTAGATAAAAAGACATCGTAAAAGTTGATTTTCCTTTCAACTTTTATTGGAAGACAACATGTGTTAAAAAAAATTGAATGCTCATTATTTAAGAGCGGATTAGCGTAAGTGTAAAATCAGCTGATGAGCCCAGCTAGGCTCTACATTTGAGACTAGCCGCGCTAATGTACACTCTCGTGATAATTCTTCCGGATAAATATGCTCAATACATCAGTCAAGTTTAATAATTTTTAACTTAGCAGTAGATGATAAATGTAAACATTTTAGGTGCA